>NC_041385.1:439674154-439741393 GCF_002162155.2 Triticum dicoccoides
CGCTGGACCGCCCTGCCCCGTCTCCTCCTTTCCCCGCGCTCGTCGCGCTCACCATGACCCTCGCGCCCGTGGCCGCGCCCTCTCCCCCCAGGTCGGCTCGCCGTCCGCGCCCGGTGCGTGACCGCACCCAGGCCTCCTCACCCTCCGGCCACGCCGGCCCCTCCCCGCTCCCCCGTGCTGCTCCCCTAGCCTCTGCCTCGCGCGAGCGCGCCCCTGAACACTGTCCCGTGCCTCCTCTACTGACCGCACTGGCCGCGGCCAGTTGCCGGCCACCACTCGCCTGGCCGGCGCCGTCGCCACCTGCGCCCCGCATCGCTTTGTTGGGCTGCGCCCGGAGCGCCCAGCGCCCACGCCCCCCTGGGCGCGCCTTGGCTCCTGGGCGCGCCCAGGTGGGTCGTGCCCACCTCGGGCCTCCCCTCTCGTACTTTTTTAGCCCATCCTGGGTCTTCTGGTGCAAAACATTTCGCTGCGTTTGGACTTTGTTTGATATTGATTTCCCGCGAAGTAAAAAAACAAGCAAAAAAACAGCAACTGGCACTGGGCACTATGTCAATAGGTTAGTCCCATAAAATGATATAAAGTTGCCATAAAATGATTGTAAAATATCCAAGAATAATAATATAACATCATGAATACTTCATAAATTATAGATACGTTTGGAGACGTATCAGCATCCCCAAGCTTAATTCCTACTCGTCCTCGAGTAGGTAAATGATAAAAGAAATAATTTATGAAGTGTGAATGCTATCAAAGTTCATAAGTTTGATCAATGATAATTTCAATCACTTTTCCTAGCATCATAACAACAATTCTTTCTCATAAAACTTCTTGTGTTAAAGTAGCAACCAATTCACATATTAAGGTTCAAACAATGAATTCTCTTGAAACTCAACAACCTATATTCTTAGTCACCAAACAATTACAATTCAACTTATTCAACAGACTCTAAGTAAGAGCTCCACATATTCAATCATTGTATAGTCTTCTCATTGTATATTATTCTATGATTGCTAGTACTCAAAGCATATTCTTAGAACAAATGGCATCCATCGAACATAGAGAAAGATAGGGGCTTAATATTTCGATCCCAACTCACTTATCATAGAGATAATTGTCAACAATACTAAATCATGACCAAATATATTTAACTAGTCATATATTCCTAGATATTTCCCCACCACATGATGCTTGCCAACTAGAGAATAATTGAGGTTTAAATGAGAATGCATTCTATTGGCTCTTGCATAAAAGTAAATACTGAAGAGTAAAAGATAGGTCCTTCGCAGAGGGAAGCAGAGGTTGTCATGCGCTTTTTATTTGGATGCCCAAACTCTTAATGCAAAGGAACATCACATTATATTGCCCCTTATGATAGCAGCCTTTATTATGCAGTATGTCGCTTTTATTACTTTTCCATCACAAGTTCATACAATGCTCAATTTTCCCTTACAATAAACATCACGCATATTTAGGAGCATTTTTTACTACTTTATGCGTCGATGACAACTTACTTGAGGGATCTTATTCAATCCATAGGTAGGTATGGTGTACACTCATGGCAAGAAACTGGGTTTAAGGGCTTTTGAATGCACAAGTAGTATCTCTACTTAGTACGGATTTTGGCTAGAAAATATCCTAGGCAAACACCATGTCGGTGTACTAGAGTAGGGGTACCCTAGTATCCCGAACTTGTGCACGAGCAGTTGCAGCGCCCCGCGGCAAGGCTTGCCGGGTGACCGCCAAGGTCCTCCGTGGTTCCTTTGGAGCCATTCAAGAACAAAGTATTCAAGTCAAGGAGACAAGGCCCCGGTAAGAGGAGCTTGCCGGGAAGGCCAATCAAGGCATCGCAAGGAACTTGCCGCGACGCGCCACGCGTCCCGGCAAGGCCCGGTGAGCGACAAGCTTCCGAGCGCGGCAAGGCGCCGCGGCAGGCAACCACTCTGTACCCGCGCTCCAGCACATCCACCAACTTGTCGCCCTGGGGGCCTTTCCAGGCGTGCGTGGCGAGAGGCTGTGCAGCTAGCGGTGCACGGTGGCATGCGACGCTGACAAGATCGCCATCGTGGCGAGCGGTGGCGTCCCTGACGGTCCCTTTTTGCACTGTTTGGGCGACACAGACGGGCATTTAATGCCTTTGTCCCCTGCCGTCGGGGTTAGGTAGGATACACTGTACAGGTAGCTGTACCAACCGCAACTTCTTTTCCATTTTTTCCCTTGTCTACGTTGCCACCTGTCTGTGACCCCTTGAGCATATAAAAGGAGGCCCATGCGCAATGTAGGGAGCGGGTTCAGTTCAAAACCAGAAAACACTCACGCTCGGTCTCGTGTGTACTGTAGCACTCAGCGCACCCGAGCAAGAACTGAATACAATTAGACATGCAGCAGTAGGAGTGTTATATCTCCGGAGAGCTTTGAAGCTGGGTAAACTGCTCGTGTGCTTCGCCTCGATCTGCTCTTTGTGCGATCTCCGCCCCCCGCCGAACCGAAAGGGACTCGGTCCGCCGGTCCCATAGGTGTTCGTGGATCAGCTTCCCCGACATCTTTGGCGCGCCAGGTAGGGGGCGTCGAGGTTGTGTGAACCTGATCCGGCGTCCACACGAGCTAGATCTTCATCTTCTTCATCAACATGCCACCAAAGAAGAAGACTTTGGCGGCAGCTGTTCCGTCCACGTCGATCCCACCACCACCGGAGCAAATGAGTGGTGGGGCAGACGCCGACGGGAGAACGGACATCAACGAGGGAGCTCACAGTGCTACCAGGTCCAAGGACAAGGCTGCGTAGACCTAGCGTCCGTACATGTTCCGCGCCCATCTCAGGAGGCGCAGGACCGACAGCGTCATGGTACTCGCAGTATCATACGTTTGTTGGCCCAAGATCGAGCTGGAGGATCTCGGGGTGCTCAAGACCAGCATGCACGCCAACATGCTGACACAAGCGAGACACGGTCGCCTGGATGGGATGCTGCTCCTTCTAACATAGTTAGAAGTCCGAGCATATCCCGTTCCTCGCACCGTTCGCCACTGCCTCCCACCACTCCAGCAGAAGCTTTGGCGCGAGCTAAACTGCTCTTGGATTACCCTCCAATGGAAGACAAGATCGACGGGTGGAGGGCCACCATTCAGAGTCTCATCGGCTTCGCCAACGGCGACACTCCGCGGCAGCCAAGTACATCGCTGCCGCGGCAGGACCACCAGGCACGAGCCGACGGCGACGAAACCGGTGGAGGTGCAACCACCATGCACTCTCCACCCCGAAGGCCAAGATCGCCGACTCGCCGGATCCACCTCGACAGCGACTCCACCGCATCGTCAGATCCACGAGCTCGTCGCGATCAGCGCCAAGTTCTTCATGAACGACAGCAAGAAGACGCTTGTACTCGCATCGAGCGCCAAAGAGAAGCGCGGCGTCAATCAGACCAGCGCGCTGGGCCCTCTGTCGACATGCATGCGCCAGGGGAACCAGGCGACTTGCCGTACGCGGTAGGTTGCCCTGCGTTCACTCGTGAGCTGCGGCAAGTCCAGTGGCCTAGCACAAAGAATTTCAAGCCAAACGTACCAGAGAAGTACGACAGCAAGTCGCATCCGTCGGAGTTCCTCAGCATCTACACCATCGCGGTGCAAGCTGCCGGGGGATGGGACGACAAGATCCTTGCCAACTACTTCCCGCTGGTGCTCAAACCCAATGTCAGATCCTGGCTCATGCACTTGCCAGATAACTCCATATCCTCCTGGGCAGATCTATGCCATCAGTTTGTCGGCGCCTTTACAGGCGGCCACAAGCCTCATGGCCAAGAGAGCGATCTTCATCTGCTCGCCCAGAAGGAAGGAGAGCCCCTGCGCAAGTACATTCAAAGATTCAGCCGTGTACAGCACAACATCCCAGATGTTCATCCTGCCGTGGTGATCAGCGCGTTCCATCAGAACTTGCGGAACTGCAGGATGCGGGAGGAGATGGCGATGTGCAAGATCAGAGACGTCAGTGAGCTATATGCCCTGGCCGACAAGTGTGCACGTGCTGAGGAAGGGAGGAAAATCCCCGGAGAAAATATAGGAGCAGGAGGATCTGATAGTGAGGAGACTGCCCCGGCGAAGAGAAACCGGCGGTGCAACAATAGGAAGAAGAAAGGCAAAGAGGTGCTAGTCGTTGAGCAGTCCGGCAAGAAAGCCAAAGCTGGTAGCTCTGGCAAGGAGATTGCCGCGGGCACCAACCACCAGGCTGTGGCGGTCGCCGACAAGCAGGACGGCACCAACAAGCAGTACTACAAGATCCACCGCACCAAGGGCCATGACCTCCAGAGCTGCAAGAAAGTCGAGCAGCTTGTCGAGCAGCAAAAGGCTGAATACAAGCGATGCGACAAGGAGAAAGCCCAGGAAGGTGCTGGAGGAGCCGGCAAGAAACGTCCCGGCCGAGGAGGACGCCGCGGCAAGGCCAAGCAGCGGCAAGGAGACAGACCTCCCCACGGCCGCGACAAGGATGAAGATGATGATGACGATGAAGATATGGATGATGACGAGACCGATGAGCAGGAGTTTCAGAAAGCCACAGAGGTCCTGTGCGTTGACGGCGGTGCTTCTCTGCATACTTCACACCGCCAGCTCAAGCAGTGGGTGCGGGAAGTCAATGCAGCAGAACCACCCATCGAGTCACGCAAGCCTCTGAAATGGTCCAGCACGCCTATCATCTTTGATATTGAGGACCACCCTGATCGCACAACTGCGGTCGGGTGCTTGCCAATGTTGGTTTCACCAACTATTCGCAACCTCAAAGTCACTAAGATGCTAGTTGACGGCGGGGCCGGCTTGAACTTGATCTCCTCCGCGGTACTCCAAAAACTCCAGATCCCTGATAGCGAGCTCGAAGCGACCGGCACATTCCAAGGAATCAATCCGGGAAGGAGCAGGCCGAAGGGAAAGATCACGTTGCCGGTAACATTTGGCAGCGAGTTGAACTTCAGGACTGAGAGGGTCACTTTTGACGTTGCTGATTTTCCATTACCTTACAATGGGATACTCGGCCGTCCAGCTCTCGCCAAATTCATGGTGGCCTCTCATTATGCATACAACGTACTGAAGATGCCAGGCCCGATAAGTGTCATCTCTGTCCCTGGCGACAAGAAGGATGCTCTTATATGCGCCGACAAGATCTAGCGGGAAGCAGCAACCGCAACAGATCGCAAGTCACTTGCCGTTGAAGCTCCCGTGACGAAGAAGAATACCAAGTCCGGCAAGAGTTCTGATGCCCACTCCGGCAAGCGCACCTCTTTGGAGTGCTGCGCTACCGTCGAGGACGCACCATCGAGCTCCACCAGCAAGTGTAAGAAGACTATGGCGGCTCCACCAGAGACCAAGAAGGTGTCCGCCAAGGAGGACAGCACTGGTGGTACCTTCACCATCAGTGCCACTCTCGACCCTAAATAGGAAAGCGCGCTCGTTGCTTTCCTGTGGGCGAACGTCGACGTGTTTGCATGGCAACCGTCTGACACCCCCGGTGTTCCCAGGAAAGTAATCGAGCACCATCTTGCCGTCTGCCCTCATGCGCGGCCCGTCAAGCAGAAAGTCAGGAAACAGGCAGTGGAGCGCCAAGAATTCATCGCAGAAGAAATCAAGAAATTGGAAGCAGCAGGCCTTGTCAGAGGAGTGCTCCATCCTACGTGGTTGGCCAATCCTGTAGTCGTGCGTAAGGCAAACGGGAAATGGAGGCTTTGTATCGATTTTACCGATGTCAATAAAGCTTGTCCCAAAGACCCATTTCCCTTGCCGCGCATCGACCAGATTGTTGACTCCACGGCCGGATGTGACTTGCTTTCATTTCTTGATGCATACTCAGGATACCATCAGATCTTCATGGCAGAAGAGGATGAGGAGAAGACCGCATTCATCACCCCATGTGGCACTTACTGTTTCGTACGGATGCCTTTCGGTTTAAAGAATGCTGGTTCAACATTTGCAAGAGTAGTCCATGACGCTTTTGAGCCGCAAATGCACAGAAATGTGGAGGCCTACATGGATGACATAGTGGTCAAGAGCAAGGACAAGGCAACTCTGATTCAAGATTTAGACGAAACCTTTGCAAATCTGCGCAAGATCAACCTCAAGCTTAACCCCGAGAAGTGCGTGTTTGGAGTCCCCTCCGGCAAGCTTATCGGGTTCTTCGTGTCTCAGCGGGGAATTGAAGCCAATCCCGACAAGATCAAGGCCATTGAGCAGATTGAAGCACCAAAGCGCGTCAAGGATTTACGAAGACTTGCCAGTTGCGTGGCTGCTCTCAGCAGGTTTATCTCTAGGTCTGCTGAGCGCGCCCTGTCGTTTTTCAAAATATTGAAAAAGGCAGGTCTAATGAAATGGACTCCGGAGGCGGAGGCTGCGCTGCAGGACTTGAAGAGATACCTATCCTCCACTCCAACACTTGTCGCACCTAAGCCACAAGAGAAGTTGCTGCTATATATAGCGGCAACCAATCAAGTGGTTAGTGCTGCGTTAGTGGTGGAGAGGGAGGCGGACGATGAGCCAGCAACCATGGCAGATGCATCCAGCGACAAGCAGGGGACTTCACCGGCAAGCTCTGGTCCCGACAAAGATGGATCTACGCAGGAGCATGAGAAGATGCCGAAGAGAATGGTGCAGCGCCCAGTTTACTTTGTCAGTTCCCTTCTGCAGGGGGCTAGGTCAAGGTACTCTGGTGTGCAGAAATTGCTTTTCGGCCTTCTCATGGCCTCGAGGAAGCTGCGCCATTACTTCCAAGCACATGAGATCACAGTCATCACTCGTTTTCCGCTGAAGAGGATACTGCAAAATCCAGAAGCAACAGGCAGGATCGTCGAGTGGGCACTGGAACTGTCAAGCTTTGGCCTCAAGTTTGAGAGCACTTCAACTATCCAAAGCAGAGCATTGGCAGAGTTCATAGCAGAATGGACGCCAACACCAGATGAAGAGATTCCAGAAACGAGCATCCCCGTCAAGGAAGCAAGCAAAGAGTGGCTGATATACTTTGATGGTGTCTTCTCGCTGCAAGGCGCCGGTGCAGGCATGCTACTTGTTGCACCCACCGGAGAGCACCTCAAGTACGTAGTCCAGATGCACTTTCCCAAGGAGCAAGCAACGAACAGTACTGCAGAGTATGAAGGATTGCTTGCCGGTCTCAGGATCGCAGCAGACCTTGGGATCAAGAAGCTCATTGTCAGGGGTGACTCACAGCTTGTCGTCCGCCAAGTGAACAAGAATTATCAGAGTCCGTTGATGGAAGCTTACGTTGATGAGGTGAGAAAGCTAGAAGAGCACTTTGACGGCCTACAGATGGAGCATGTCCCAAGAGCTCAGAACGACATTGCCGATGGCCTGTCAAAGTGCGCCGCACTTAAGTTACCTGTGGAACCAGAGATCTTTGTGCTCAAGCTGACTCAACCATCTATAACGCCATCAATTGGACAGAGCAAGAAGAGGAAGTTGATTTCTGATGACTATTTTCCGGTAGAGCTCCCCGAAGCCGCCGCCAAGAAGGTCCTCAGGATCAGCACCAACGGTGCTGAGGAGTAGTCTGCTCCGGCAAGCCTTAGGGTTTGTTCCGTTGAAGCAGACGCTCCCGACAAGTTTTGCTCCGGCAAGCTTGCCGGGGAACAGAGCAAAACTTGTCGGGGAACATCAAGCTCCGGTTGAGCCACAGGTTCTCGCCGTAGAAGCGGATGTTCCCGCAGCAGCAGATGTGCCTTTAGTCCTTGTTGTCGAGCCGCAAGCTCCAGCATGGGCGCAGCAGATTGTCCTTTTCCTTCAGACAGGAGAACTTCCCGAAGAGCAAGAAGAAGCGGAAAGAGTAGCCCGGCAGTCAAGTATGTACCAGTTTGTCGACAACACACTATATAGAAGAAGACTCAAGGCGTGAAATTGAAGTGTACTCACCGGGAAGACGGACAAAAGCTGTTGGCAGAGATACATGGAGGCATATGTGGTCACCACATTGGCGCAAGAGCACTTGCCGGCAAAGCGTTCCGGCAAGGTTTCTTTTGGCCGACAGCCCTCCAGGATGCAACTGCACAAGTAACCAAGTGTGAAGCGTGTCAGTTCCATTCCAAGCAGATACACCAGCAAGCTCAAGCTCTCCAGATGATCCCTTTATCCTGGCCATTTTCGGTCTGGGGGCTCGACATCCTCGGCCCCTTTCCCCGAGCTGTCGGGGGCTTTGAGTACTTGTACGTTGCAATCGACAAGTTCACAAAGTGGCCGGAAGTGGAACCAGTGAGGAAGGTGACAGCACAGTCAGCAGTCAAGTTCTTTAGGTCGATTGTTTGCTGTTTCAGGATCCCTAACAGGATCATCACCGACAACGTCACACAATTCACGAGCCGCACCTTCATGCAGTACGTCCAAGATCTTGGCGCCAAGGTCTGCTTCGCTTCTGTTGCTCATCCAAGAAGCAACGGTCAAGCGGAGAGGGCAAATGCTGAAGTGCTGCGCGGGCTCAAGACCAGGACTTTCGACAGGCTGCACAGGTGCGGAAAGAACTGGATTGAGGAGCTGCCGGTGGTTCTTTGGTCGATCAGGACGACACCAAATCGAGCCACTGGCCAGACACCTTTTGCTCTAGTCTATGGAGCAGAGGCAGTTCTCCCCACGGAACTCGTATACGGGTCACCTCGAGTGCTCGCTTATGATGAGCTTGAGCAAGAGCAGCTGCGACAAGAGGACGCGTTGCTCCTTGAGGAGGACCATCTTCAGGCTGCTGTACGAGCTGCTCGATACCAGCAAGCTTTGCGCCGCTACCATAGCCGCAAAGTTAATGCCAGAAGTTTCGAGGAAGGCGACCTTGTTCTTCGGCGCGTTCAGTCTGCCAAGAATTCCAACAAGTTGACGCCGAAGTGGGAAGGCCCTTACCGGGTGAAATGAGTCACTAGGCCTGGCCCTGTCCGCCTTGAGACCGAAGATGGCACTCCGGTGAGCAACTCCTGGAACATTGAGCATCTTCGTAAGTTTTACCCGTGAGGCGCGGTTGCCGGAACCTGTTCCGGCAACCACCTTTTGTACAAGTCTTGCCGATGTTGCATGTAATCCTTTGTACACAGCCGGGCGCAGACCCCGTGCATAAGTAAAGCTCATGTGCTCCGCACATCTTGTCAATTTCGTTGCTTTCTATTCTTTGCATGTGTTATCTGACACTTTGTGCAGCACCTACCCCCGGTAAGCAATAACGAGACGTAAGGTTCCATATCTTTATTTTCTCTTCTTTCTTCTTCTCAAAAAGGAAAGGAAGGTTCCCTCGCCCACAAGTTTGCCGGGGGGAAAGGAGAAGATAATGGTGTGGACCAGGCGTCGTTCAAGCAAGTTTTCGCCTTATCGGGAAGCAAACGACAGAAAAGCTAAGTTGCCAAAGTTTGAGCAATCAGTTTTAAATTTTTAAGTTATCTTCCTCGAACGACCGTACTTTGTATGGAAAACCTGTGCGCGGAGGAACCAACTCGTAGCTAGTTGCGCCCTTACTTTGTTTCGAGTCCGCTCAACAACTTAAGTGAGCTGCGACTAGTTGCGACAAGGTTTCTTGTCGGAAGCGGCATCGCCCTCAACCCTCTTGATCTCGCTCACCTTGTCCACAATGGGTGCGACAAGGGCCTTGAGCGCTTCTAGATCAGCATCCGGAGGCAGGGACCTGAGGACGTTGGTGAGGTTGAGGCCTGGGTTGCGGAAGGCCACCTTCACCAGCACCTTTTGAAGAACTCCTGCACAGATCTTGCGCGACTCATCGGCCAGCTGCTTTGGGATCTTCTCCCGGAGTCGCTGGAGTGCCGTCGCCACGCCTTTGAAGAACAAGCTGAGCTTGGCGCTGGGTTGGAGGTGCTCATCGGAGGAGTACCCGAGATCCTCCATCCCCAGCTGTGCCAGCTCCCCGTCGATGGCTGTGGCAACATTCACCAGACCCTCGGTCCAGTGCTCCACAGTCTCCCTAAAAGTATCCTGGGCGGCAGCAACACTCGCCAGCAGCGCCTCGTCGGCCTTGATCTTCTCCGACAAGGCCACCTCCTGCTCCCTGGCGCCGTCCAGCGTCTGAGTCAAAGTAGCCAGCTTGAACTCGAGATCTGCATTGGAATCCTTGGCGGCGCTGAGCTCCTTGCTCCTCTCAGCGAGAAGACCCTGCAGCTCACCATGAGCAGCAGGGTCCTTCTCGCGCTCACGCTTGAGCGCAGCGAGCTCCTCGCCACTCGCCTTGAGGTCGGCCTCCAGCTGCGCCACCCTCGTCTCCAGCTCCTTCTTGGCGGCCTCGGCAGCTGCGGCAGCATCCCTTGCCTCCTTGAGGGCCCTGCCAATTGCTTGCTAGCGCGTGGCAAGCTCCTCCTCGTGGCTGTCAAGGTTGACCTCGCGCTGCGCCAACTCTCCTTCCTGCGCAAATAGACTTTCGGCGACAAGTCGTTGCTTCTCTTCAACTTCAGCCTTCTCGAGGAGGAAGGCTTTCCGCTCCTCGAGAAGTTGCTCCCGCTCCTCCGCCAGGGACCGGAGAGCTTCCTGCCTGAGACCCCGGAGCTCCTGCGCGCGCTTCTCGATATCCACTCCCGCCTTCGCGACGAGTGCTTCTAGGGATGCCAGCTTGGCTTGTCGGGCGCGGTAGAGCGACAACAGCTTCCGCAGTAGCCGCTCCTCCTTAGGCTCGTCGCTGCTGCTTCTTGGCGCGTCGACCAATGTCAGCCCAGCGGAGGCGAGCACCTCTCCATCCAAAATCTCTCCTTCAACCGGCACCCTGGAGCTTGACGCCCAGGGGAGCTTGATGAAGATACCGTCGCCGGCCTTCAAGTAGGCGCCGGGCTGGGGCTCTTCGGAGCCTGGTGCTACAGCATCGGCGGAGGGATCGGCGGTCGGCGCAGCGCCTGGCGCTCCTATGGCCTCGGGCCGTCAGTGCGATCGCCGGATCCCTCGCCAGCTTCTGCGGCGGCAGCTTTGGCGGCCTCTTCGTCGGCGGGATCATCAGCGCCAGCCTCTCCTTCGGTGGCAACGGCGTCGTTGGTGTTGCTATGTGCGTTCTCCTCGCCGGCGACTTCGGTCTCCATTGGCTCCGTGGCAGATGGATCTGACGAATGGAAAAAGGATAAAAGTCAAGCAAATATCCAAAAAGAAAACCAGAAGAAGAAGAACCCAAGGGAAGTTTTCAAGCAAGATGATTACCTGTGCTGGGATCTGCGGTCGAGGTCTCAACCACCGAAGGATCACTGGCGCTGTCCCTTGCCGGAGAACTGTCCCTTGCCGGAGATTTCTCCCTTGTCGGAGAACGCTCCCTTGCCGGGGAATCCTCCCTTGGCGGTGTAGTCGAAGCAGAAGGCATTTCAGGAGCGGCTTCCGGGCACTCCTGGTGAGGTTGCTCTGCTCCTACACAAACCAACAATCAGATATCATCAAAGAAAGAGCACCTATGCGCGCATGACAGTAGGAAGTAGACCATATACTTACGCTGAGGGCTGCGCTGGGGGCTGCTTTGAGGAATGGTTGCCGGGTCCGACAAGGTGGTCTCGGACATGTCCTCTGCCGTCGCGGTGGGGTCGTCCTCGATGACAATCACCGGGACCTTGGCTCTCTTTGCCGCTCTCTGGGCTAGCGTCCTGAAAAAGAATAGGTTCAGAGTAAAGCAAATCAGATACAAGACAAAGCAACAAAATTGAAGAGTTACAAGAGCAGTAAAGAATCTTACTCTTCTTCTTCCTCGTCAGAGCTGAGCGCGGAGAGATCGAAGTCGGGCTCGCCTCCGGTGCGACGAGGCGGAGGAGTAGGTTCCCTTGCCTGCTTGGCAGGGGCAGTAGCGGTGGACCGGGAAGACCCCGCCCCAGTTGCCGCAGCGGCGTGAGGCGCTCCCGCGGCAATAGTGCTTGCCGCGGTAGAGCGTGTCGCGCGGCTCGGCGGCTGTTGACTCGTCTGCCGCCCCGCTACGTCCACGGCCTTGCGGAGACGCCTTCTTGGTGGAGCTGGGGGCTCCACTTGCGACGAGCTGCCTGAAGGTTCGGGTCCGACGGGCTCTCCCTCGCCGGGCTCGTTCGACTCATCTTCGGGCCCGACAAGCTCTTCCTCGCCGGCAAACTCCTCGCACTCGGCAAGGCTTGCCGCCTCTGCTGCCTCTGCCTCCTCCACGGTGAATCCAAACTCACCCGCGGCAGCGGCTGCTGCCGCCTCTTCCAGCCTGGTGGCGATGCGCTGCATCTCATCATCGGTGGTGTCGCGGGTGAGGCTCTTCTGTTCGTCGGCGCGGACCGGCATTTCTACCAAGCCGTCAAAGAAATCCCGCACGACGTCGTCTGCAGGCTCTTGCCAAGTCGGGACGATTCCGTGCGAATCGCACAGCGGCATCATTGCGCGGATGCGGTCAAGCGAAGAGTTGTTGCACAACGGAACGCCACTCCTCGGCAACATGAATGGATGTTGAGGATAGCGCTTGAACAGCTCCAGGAGCATCGCATCCAGCTCCAGGACGGTGAAGTTGAAGTTGAGGCCCGGGCGCAGCCTCATGATTTCCACCGAGTTCTGGAACTCCCAGGCGGGTCTCCTCCTCTCCTGCAAGGGGGCGATGCGGCGGCGAAGAAAATCTGCGCCAACGGCGCCTACAGTGAGCCCGGCAAGCCTGAGGCATAGGATCCGGGTGACGGCAATCTTCAGCCTGTCGTCTTCCGAGGCCACGTTGCTCCAATCGTTGCCACACACTATTGGGGCTTGGCGCAGGGCAGTAAATGGCTGCGGGTTCTCCTCGACAATCCAGCACCACTCTGCTCTCCATTCCTCCCACTTGTTGCGGAGCTCTCCCTCCAGATAAGCTTCCTTCTTGCTGACTCTTGAGATCCAGGCGATCCCGCCGGCAAGAGGCTCTCCTCTCTCAACCCGGGGCATAAAGAAGTGGCGGAAAAGGGCTACGTTTGGATGGACTCTGACAAATTTTTCGCAGAGATGTGCGAAAACTGCCATGGTCAGAACGGCGTTGGGGGTGAAGTCAAGGAGGCGAAACCCGTAGGTGTTCATGATGTCACAGAAGAATTCAGAGAAGGGCGGGCAGAGCCCGCAGTAGAAGAACAGCGCGAAGAACGGGTACCCGTTTGGAGCCAGTTCAGAAGCGGCAGCCGGGAGTACCTTCGTGCGCAGATGCGCTCGCGTCTCCGTCGACCAGAAGAGGTAGTAGTACTCCCTCAGCTCCTTCGCGCCAAGCTGAGGGGGGAAGATGGCCCGCTCCTTCCACAGCGCCGCGAGCCGCTGCGCCTCGACCGATTTCACGCCCTTCCCCTTGTCGGCTTTCGGAGCCATGGCGAAGGTGGTGGGGGAGATCGGCGGCGTTGGTGGTGCTGGTGGCAATGGGGGGTGGAGCGCTCCTCTCTTTCAGCTTCGGGAAGAAGGGGGGAGCGGCGGAGATTTGTGAAGATTGGAGTAACAACCGGCAGGATGGGCGAACTGCCCCTGTTTCCCCTGCTTATAAAGAGGGAGGGGGCGGACATTTTGTCCTTCCGAATTAAGAAACCACCCACAATCTCTCCCACGATGCCGCATTCGGCGCGTGCCGTTGGGGGATGGCGCGGTGGATATGGAGTAAGATACAGCATGACCCAGGCTGCGCGTGCCCGTGCCCTGTTTTGGGCCTGGCCCAACAGCGCTCGGCACCGTGTGTGGCCCAGGCCCGGGGGCTCCTGTCGGTGTACTAGAGTAGGGGTACCCTAGTATCCCGAACTTGTGCACGGGCAGTTGCAGCGCCCCGCGGCAAGGCTTGCCGGGTGACCGCCAAGGTCCTCTGTGGTTCCTTTGGAGCCATTCAAGAACAAAGTATTCAAGTCAAGGAGACAAGGCCCCGGCAAGAGGAGCTTGCCGGGAAGGCCAATCAAGGCATCGCAAGGAACTTGCCGCGACGCGCCACGCGTCCCGGCAAGGCCCCGTGAGCGACAAGCTTCCGGGCGCGGCAAGACAACGGCCGCGGCAAGGCGCTTGCCGCGGCAGGCAACCACTCTGTACCCGCGCTCCAGCACATCCACCAACGTGTCGCCCTGGGGGCCTTTCCAGGCGCGCGTGGCGAGAGGCTGTGCAGCTAGCGGTGCGCGGTGGCATGCGACGCTGACAAGCTCGCCATCGTGGCGAGCGGTGGCATCCCTGACGGTCCCTATTTGCACTGTTTGGGCGACGCAGACGGGCATTTAATGCCTTTGTCCCCTGCCGTCAGGGTTAGGTAGGATACACTGTACAGGTAGCTGTACCAACCGCAACTTCTTTTCCATTTTTGCCCTTGTCTACGTTGCCACCTGTCGGTGACCCCTTGAGCATATAAAAGGAGGCCCATGCGCAACGTAGGGAGTGGGTTCGGTTCGAAACCAGAAAACACTCACGCTCGGTCTCGTGTGTACTGTAGCACTCAGCGCACCCGAGCAAGAACTGAATACAATCAGACATGCAGCAGTAGGAGTGTTATCTCTCCGGAGAGCTCCGAAGCTGGGTAAACTGCTCGTGTGCTTCGCCTCGATCTGCTCTTTGTGCGATCTCCGCCCCCCGCCGAACCGAAAGGGACTCGGTCCGCCGGTCCCATAGGTGTTCGTGGATCAGCTTCCCCGACACACCACATGTTGGAGGATCCATGACAATATAACTTCTATGCAAATATACACAACAATAACTCATTACGATGTCTTCCTTGTCCAACTTCAACTAATTTGCTCAAGTTTTAAAACAATTAATGGGTACTCACACTCATAGAAGATTTCCAAGATAATATATTTGCATGTGAAAGTTCTCTTCCTTATACTAATCATTCATGAATTGCTTGTATGACCAATAGTGTGATTGTCAAGCTTCAAAATATTTCACTTTCTAAACCCAATGTGAAGCTACCACCAGGAATGATATGAACATATAATTTCAACTTCATGATATTCAATTTATAGGACAATTTACTCATAGGATATAAGTGAAGCACAAGAGTGAAAGACAAACTACTCCAAAAAGATATAAGTGAAGATCAAGCGAGTAGTTAAGTAAATGGGTAGTTATTTGAGGACCCTCTCTTAAAAAAATTCAGATCTAACTATTTTATTAAAACAGCAAGCAAAATAAAATAAAATGACATTCTAATAAAAGCACACATCATGTGAAGAAGCAACAACTTAGGCTCAAACGATACTAATCGACAGTTGTTGATGAAGAAAGGTGGGATGCCTACCGGGGCATCCCCAAGCTTAGATGCTTGAGACTTCTTGAAATATTGTCTTGGGATGCCTTGGGCATCCCCAAGCTTGAGATTCTGCGTCTCCTTAGTTCCTTTTATATCATAGTATCCCTAAATCTTTAAAACTTCATCCACACAAAACTAAACAAGAACTCGTGAGATAAGTTAGTATAAATCAACGCAAAACATTATCATTCTCTACTGTAGAAAATCACTAGAATTATTATTCAACATTGCATACTAAATGTCTGCATATTTAATACTCCTATCCTCAAATAGAATCATTAAACAAGCGAACATATGCAGACAATGCAAACATAATAGCAATCTGTGAAAAAAGGACAATCTGTAATGGATGAAGAAGTATCCATACTTATTTAACTCAAAAAAATTCTGAAAAATTACCACACTGTAGAAAATTTATCATATCTTATTGTGCAAAAAATTCAACATTTTATCACATTCTGACTTTTCTCGAGAATTTTTGCAACAGCGACAAACTTTCTGTTTTGAAACAGCAACTCATATAATTGCAAAATAAGCATGGTAAAGGCTATCCTTGCCACTTCCATTGAAATAAAAGATACAAAACCTTATTATAAATAACAGCAAGCAAATAAAAACAAAATAAAATGACACTGCAACCAAAACTCATATCGTGTGACGAATAAAAATATAGCCTCAAGTAAGGTTACCGATATTGTTGGAGATGAAAGAGAGGATGCCTTCCGGGGCATCCCCAAGCTTAGTTGCTTGGATATTCCTTGAATATCACTTTGGGGTGATTTGGGAATCCCCAAGGTTAGGGTATTTTCACTCCTTATTCTCCTTGCTATCTCACCCAAAAGTTGAAAACTTCAATCACACAAAACTTAATGGAACTTCGTGAGACAGGTTAGTATGATAAAGAAAAATCATTCAGTTTGGTACCGTCAAGATAAGATTCATAATTGTTTCCACACAATGCCTACTGTAGAATATTATTTCTACAATTTATATTGATCAATATAAGCCATAGAAACTAGAAAACAAGCAAACTATGCCTTGAAAATAGTATCTGTCAAAAACAGAACAGTTTGTAATGATGTGGACAACTACCATACTTCAGCTACTCCCAAAATTGTGAAAAAAATAGAAAACATAGGGAATTATTATATCTATCTCCTGTATAAAATTTAGATCAAAAACACATTCAAGTGGATTTTCAAAATTCCTGGACTGAGTGCAAAAGTTTCTATTTTTGCACAGAATCAAGTCAACTATCATCCACACTATCCCAAAGGCTTTACTTGGTACTTTATTTAAACAAAAGCTATGAAACATGATTACTACAGTAGCTTAATCATGTGAACACACAAAAACAGTAGGTAAAAGTGTTGGGTTGCCTCCCAACAAGGGATTTTCTTTAATGCCTTTTAGCTAGGCGTGATGATTTCAATGATGCTCACATAAAAGATAAGAATTGAAACATAAAGAGAGCATCATGAATCATAAGTTCCTCTCTGATAAAAAAATTCAGTGGCATCATGAATGGATTCATTAATACAACTATCACACAAAGCGTTCCTTTCATGATCCACAAGCATAGTATTTTTATTACTCTCCACATAAGCAATTTTATTCTCATTCATAATAGTGGGAGTATCATAGGATACTTGAATACTATAAATTGTTTCCAAATTAAAAGAGTAATGTTCAGTAAAAGGATATTCAAAATTATGACAATAATAATCACTACATTTTATAACATAAGTAGCATCACAATAATCATCATAAGTAACAACTTTGTTCTCATCATAGATAGGAGGCATGCAATCATCATATCAAATTTGATCATTCAAAGTAGGGGGACTAAAAAGATCATATTCATTAAGCATAGAATCCCCAAGCTTGGGACAAACATTAATTGCAGAAAATAAATTCTCAAACATGTCATTCTCATCAAACATAGCAACCCCAAGCTTGTGGCTTGGCAAATCATAAGCATAATCACTCTCATCATTAATAGTATGAATAGCACCAATGATATAACAATTGCTATCATCATAATTTCCTAAGTTGGTTCCAAAAAGATTTCCAAGATTATAAGAATTATCATTATCTTCCCAATCATAATCATCACAACAAGCAATAGGCATAACAAAATCATCATCAAGCGCATCATCTTCCACAATTATTTTTGATTCATTTTCATGAGGCACAACAACATAGGAGCAACATCATTTGGGAGGGATACCTTTTTACCTCTACTCTTTATTCTTTTCTTCTTCTTCACCACATCATCTGTGGGTTTAATTAATTTTTCTGAGCTTCTTATTGATGAGATTAGTTGAATAGGGAGTTCCTTATCGTCACCTATTTCATCATGAGAGACAATAGGAGGGAAAGTAGAAATATTTACCCTTTCATTAGTATTCCTTTTATATTCTATTGGTTTCCCTGTCTTCCTACAATTGGCAATATAAGCATTTTTATTGCAATTTACCATGCAAAACATATGGATTTCTTTCAAATTAGTTTCAGTGTGGTCCTTGAATATGAATGCTTCAAACCAACAATTTTTATGTGACAATTTTTCACACCCCAAAAAAATAAAGTTCATTATAAAGTTCAAGGGTGATCAAGTTATTGCAATATTTGGACACGATTCGATCATGAAAAAGTGCATTGGAAATTAAGGTGACCAACTTTATTGCAAAGTTCACAAGTAATAGGATAAAGAGAACATAATTTTGTAACAAATCCATCTATCACTTTGAGCAAAAAATTGTTTCTATCATGTTTATGCTTTTTACAAAATCTATCATCCCTATACGACATGTCTTCACAAAGTCTTTCCACTCCACAAAAATTGGCATGTTTATAAGAAACAATTTTGTCATGACTTGTGCAATCATCATTAGCATTTTGGATATTCATAGAATTCATACTAACAACATTGCAATCATGCTAATCATTCATGCCAATCATTTTATTGAATTCTTTTTCTATCAATTGAGCGCAATTTTCTGCTCCATCATTTTCAAGAAAGACATGATGAAGATGAATAATATGAGGCCACCTCAATTACATTTTTTACGAACCAAACTAGTGATAAAACAAGAAACTAAAAGATTCAATTGCAAGATCTAAAGATATACCTTCAAACACTCACCTCCCCGACAACTGCACGAGAAAAGAGTTTGATGTCTACTATGCAACTTTATTCTTGTAGACTCGTGTTGGGCCTCCAAGCACAGAGTTTTGTAGGACGGTAGCAATTTTCCCTCAAGTGGATGACCTAAGGTTTATCAATCTGTGGGAGGCGTAGGATGAAGATGGTCTCTCTCAAAAAACCCTGCAACCAAATAACAAAGAGTCTCTTGTGTCCCCAACACACCAAATACAATGGTAAATTGTATAGGTGCACTAGTTCGGCGAAGAGATGGTCATACAAGTGTAATATGGATAGTAGATATTGAACAGCAAGGTAGCAATGATAAAACCGAGCACAAACGGTATTCCAATGCTTGAAAATGAGGCCTAGTGTCCATACTTTCGCTAGTGCAATCTCTCAATAATGCTAATTTTATTGGATCATATAACTAATCCTCAACGTGTGATGAAGAATCACTCCAAAGTTCTTATCTAGCGGAGAACATAAGAACAAATTGTTTGTAGGGTACGAAACCACCTTAAAGTTATTCTTTCCGTTTGATCTATTCAAGAGTTCGTCCTAAAATTACTCAAAGTTATTCTTTTTGTTCGATATATCCAAGAGTTCATACTAAAATAACACCATATGATACACATCAACCAACTCTAATTGCACCTAGATACTCCAATGTCACCACAAGTATCCATGAGTTAATTATACGATATGCATAAATCAATTTCATATTCATAATACTCGATCCAACACAAAGAACCTCCAAGAGTGCCCCAAGATTTCTACCAGAGAAACAAGGAAGAAAACATGCATCAACCTCTATGCATAGATTACCCGAATTTCACCTCAAGAATCCGCGAGTTGAGTGCCAAAACATATATCAAGTGAATCAACATAATACCCCATTGTCACCACGGGTATTCATATGCAAGACATATGTCAAGTGCTCTCAAATCCATAAAAGTATTCAATCCGATAAAACGAAATCTCAAAGGGAATACTCAATTCAAAACAAGATAGAGAGGGGAAAACACCATATGATCCAATTATATTAACAAAGCCCACAATACATCAAGATTGTAACATCTCGAGAATACACAAGAGAGAGAGAGAGATTAAACACATAGCTACTGGTACAAACCCTCAGCCCCGAGGGTGGACTACTCCCTTCTCATCATGGTGGCCGCTGGGATGATGAAGATGGCCACCGATGATGATTTCCCCCTCCGGCGGGGTGCCGAAACAGGGTCTAGATTGGTTTTTCGTGGCTACAGAGGCTTTCGGCGGCGGAAATTTTGATCTAGGGTTACCCCGAGGGTTTTTGAAATACTTGGCAATTTATAGTGCGAAGAGGCGGTGCAGGAGGTCACCGAGGGGGTGCACAACCCCCCTGGGCGTGCCTGGGCTCCTGGGTGCACCCAGTTAGGTTGTGTCCACCTCGGGCCCCCCTCTGGTACTTTTTAGCCCATCCTAGGTCTTCTAGTCCAAAAACTTTCGCTGCGTTTGGACTCCATTTGATATTGATTTCGTGCGAAGTAAAAAAACAAGCAAAAAACAGCAACTGGCACTGGGCACTATGTCAATAGGCTAGTCCCAGAAAATGATATAAAGTTGCTATTAAATGATTGTAAAACATCCTAGAACGATAATAAAACAGCATGAATACTTCATAAATTATAGATACGTTGGAGACGTATCAGGACGCACCACACCCATGGACGCATGCATGCAACTGCATCCTTTTTACACTGAAAAATAATGTTTTCTCCCCCTGACAGTTGACCCACTAGCTACATCTTCGCACTCAAGGAAGTGTGTCCATATTATGGGCAGAAAAATAGATTCCTCCCCCTGGCAGCTGGGACCCATCAGTTATATCTTCGCACGCAAGGAAGTGCGTCCTTATTACGGGCAAAAAAATGATTCCTCCCCCAGACAGTTGGGACCCATCAGCTATATCTTCGCACACAAGGAAGTGCATCCTTATCCTCCCTGACAGCTAGGACCCACTCGGTCGAACCGTACGTAGGATTGTCTCTCTGATCGTGAATGTTTACGTACATACTGGTCAATTGGTCTCTCTGCAAGGATGAACCATGGCCGAGCAAGGAGCGGCACGTGTGATGTAGCAGTTGAGGCAGTCATGTCTAAATCATGTACACATACGTACAGCCATGCTGCAAGAAAGTAAATATGGCTACGTATGTACATACGGGCGGGGTCTTGAACGCGTGCGACGGCGTCCTGTTCATCGGCAGCCAACCGGCTGGTTCAGAATGGAGGAAACTGTGTCGTGTTCATCGGGAGGCAAGCGACTGGGTTGGATTGCATCCTGTTCATTGGGAGCCAGCTGACTTGGGCGGAACAACACAAACTGGGTCATGTTCATTAACTCGGGGTCTTGCGTCCCACAGAACGGAGGAAATGGAGTTCTCTTTGACCGCCTAGGGTCAAAACTGGGTCCTTTTCATCGAGAGGGGTCTTGCGTACCGCAAAACGGAAGAAACGGACTTCTCTCCAACCGCCTACGATCGAAATGGGGTCCTGATCATCGTGAGGGGTCTAGCGTACTGCAAAACAGGGGAAACAAACTTCTCTCAACCGCCTACGGTCGAAACGGGGTCCTGTTCATCGGAGGGGTGTGTGGCGTACCGCAAAAAGGGACTCTACGGGCTACTGTTCATCCACCAACGACTTCCTCCAGCCTCCACCAGACACTGTTCATCCAGCCTCCACAGGGTCCTATTCATCCACCCCAACCAGTTGGGTGTGTGGCGGCCTCCTTGGGGTCCTGTTCATCCAGCACAACCACGTACTACCATGGGGTCCTGTTCATCCAGCGGCAACCGCGTACCACCACAGGGTCCTGTTCATCTAGTGGCAACCGCGTGCACACGGCTGGGGTCCTATTCATCCAACCCCCACCGAGAATTGTTCATCCACAGCCAACCCAACTGGCTCGACTCACCATGTCTCAACTCATTCTATGTATCGCGTGTGCGGCAGTGACATGCACTATTCAACCAGAGGCAACCCAACGGGCTAGCTATGTCTCGCACGGGGGTTCGATCGGCTTTAGTATGTAGCAACAGCGATCGGTCGGGTTCAGTTAGTAGCGAAGGGATCGATCGATTGGCTTCAGTACGTAGCAGCACGCGATTGCTTGGGTTCAGTAAGTGAATGTCTCTCGCCCGAGTTCAATTATATCGACATGGCTCACACCACGCGTGCGTATGAGAGAAAAGTGCAAACCACAGTGCATCGCTCGGCCCCAACCAACCCACCGTAACCGGGAACTCCGCAAATATTTCCTTGCCCTCACTTCTACCATGATTGTTTTATGTCATGGAAGGCCCAAAGAATGTCATGCAGGTGTGTCCCCTGCCCGCCCAGGACGAAAAGCCCATTTTCTGTCATGATTTTTGTCATAGAAATATGAGCCCACCACATCTATGATGGTACATGGTTTTGTCACAATTATCGTCATAGAAGTGTCATAACCATGACATAATTTTTTTTCGTTTGGGCCAAATGTCATGGATGTGTCTTTTTCTGTAGTGAGTAATGATGCAAATTTAGTAATGGATAAAAATAAAAATCAATATGAAGTGCAACACTAAGATTAGAAGCAATCTATATTCTTTTGTAAAGTGAAGTAGTACAGTCTCATCATAAGAATCTGCATCTTGCAAACCATCTTGAAGCAGAGATATAATGGGTGAAAAATCAACTCTTGGCTACTAGTATTATTTATTTGTTCTCCAACAGATAAAGGTAAACACTCAATAATCAGTATGTCAACATGGGTGATCGACTTTTAAAGGAAATCCAACCTACAGATGCATGCACTGATGGTGTAGCAAATGAGCATACTGCTAAGCTCTAACATCCTTGTACATGCTACACTGTTAGCCTCCAAATTAGCCACCTCCTTCTCAAGACCAAGAATCTTGGATTCTGACTGTGGAGGCTGCAAGAATTCAGTTCTCTGATCACTTCATTCTCCTCTTTGTGATGCCTCCTGATCTTGCTTTGTTCACATCTTAAGATCCTAAATATCAATTTGAGCATTGCAAGAATTGTTGCCGGATGTCAACCTGCACCTAATTTGAGCATCAACAAAAACTCCATTGCAGAAAGGCCTTGTATAGTCTCTCACATAAAATGGGAAGCAATAGACAATACAATGACCATAGTACATAGATATATGTTCTTTTCATGTTGTTATTATACATTTTACAATAAAATGCATGTTATTATAATCATGACCACCTTACTAATGATCATGTTTACCAAAATGAGTTGCATATACATGTAAAACATGCTATATGTCTGCTTGTTCGTCTTTTAGAATGCTGACAGAATATTGGAGAAGACCACCCCATTATGCAATGGTAAATCAAACAATGTATATAAGGTTCAAGATAATGTATATTGGAGAAGACAACCCCATTTGTCTACAATAAAGCTGATAATGCAGATAATTAAGGGAAACTATCACGAGGATAGTGATACAACCCCTAAGTAATGTCTTGATGTAGTGTTCGATATCCTAGCCACTACTACTAGCACAAGCTCTATGAACTTGCCACATGAATCAGTTTATCTTCTTGAGTATCAAATCCAAGATGAAAGATATCGTTCAGTTATGCTTCAGAAAGAAGGTGAATCATCGAGGAAGGCCCTGAGAAATCAAATGCATACTTTGTAGTGCAATGGCAAGCATTGGAGGATTTAGCGCCAAACAAGTGAAAGTTCATCATCTTGTTAAGCTTATTGCCAACATGGTGGATACCCGGGATAACATTTCTTAAGTTATGTTGAAGTGGTTTTAGCTCTTGACTTATTTTGTTGCTACATTTATTTACACTGGTGGCCAACTTTGATGCCTAGTGTATGTAATCCGTCATTTTGCTGCTGCATTTATTTGCACTAGTGGCAGATAGTGATGTCGAGTGGATGTAATCTATGTAATAACTATAATAGCCTAGCATAAAGTGCTTGTTTATTTATTTGTTTATTTACTACAGTTTGGTTTCCATGGTCCGCTAATGGATTGAACATCCCATCGGCATTAACGAGCCGTAATAATCATGGGCCATATACGGGACATAGTAACCATGCGCCACGTATGGGCCGTAGTAGCCATGGGCCACAAATGGGTTGAATAACCCCGTACATCAAAATGCCCAAAACATAACATGGGTCACAAACGGGCTAAAAGCACAATGGCCCATTAATGGGCCCAAACCAATAAAAGGACGAGAGATATCACATGATTAATACATACCATAGGCATAATGTTGGGGAACATAGCATGCAATTTCAAAAAAAAATCATGCGATCACACAAGATCTATCTAGGAGATGCATAGAAATGAGAGGGGAGAATGTGTCCACGTACCCTCGTAGACTGAAAGCGGAAGCGTTAGGTTAACGCGGTTGATGTAGTCGAACGTCTTCATGATCCAACCAATCTAGTACCGAATGTACGACACCTTCGAGTTCAGCACACGTTTAGCTTGATGACATCCCTCGAACTCTTGATCCAGCAAAGAGTCGAGGGAGAGTTTCGTCAGCACGACGGCGTGATGATGATGATGGTGAGGTGATCCGCATAGGGCTTCGCCTAAGCACTACGACGCTATGATTTGAGGTATAAACTATGGAGGGGGGCACCACACACGGCTAAGAGAACAATTGATGTGCCTTTGGGGTGCCCCCCACCCCCGTATATAAAGGAGGGGAGGAGGAGGCCAGCGGACAGGAGGGGCGCGCCATGGGAAAAGCAAGGAGAGGGAGAGGGAGAGGGAAAGGGGGGTGTCGCCCCCTCCCCTAGTCCAATTTGGACTGCCATGTGGGGGTGCACAGCCACCCCTTGCAGCCCGCATCTCTCTCCACAAAGGCCCATGTAGTCCCAATACTTCCCCAGGGGGTTCCAGTAACCCCCTCGGTACTCCGGTAAAATACCCAAACCACTCGAAACCATTCCGATTTCTGAATACTACCTTCTAATATATGAATCTTTGCCTCTCGACCATTTCGAGACTCCTCGTCATGTTCGTGATCTCATCCGGGACTCCTAACAACCTTCGGTCACTAAAACACATAACTCATATAATACCTATCGTCATCGAATGTTAAGCGTGCAGACCCTACGGGTTCGAGAACTATGTAGGCATGACTGAGACACCTCTCAGGTCAATAACCAATAGCGGAACCTGGATGCTCATATTGGTTCCCAAATATTCTATGAAGATCTTTATTGGTCGAACCGCAATGCCAACATAGTTATTCCCTTTGTCATCGGTATGTTACTTGCCCGAGATTCGATCACTGGTATCTTCATACCTAGTTCAATCTTGTTACTGGCAAGTCTCTTTACTCATTCTATAGTTCATCATCCCGTAACTAACTCATTAGTCACATTGCTTGCAAGGCTTCATATGATGTGCATTACCGAGAGGGCCAAGAGATACCTCTCCAATACTCAGAGTGACAAATCCTCATCTCGATCTATGCCAACCCAACAAACACCTTCGGAGATACCTATAGAGCATCTTTATAATCACCCAGTTACATTGTGACATCTGATAGCACACAAGGCATTCCTCCGGTGTTCGGGAGTTGCATAATCTCATAGTCGGAGGAATATACATTTGACATGAAGAAAGCAGTAGCAATAAAACTTAATGATCATTATGCTAAGCTAACGGATGGGTCTTGTCCATCACATCATTCTTCTAATGACGTGATCCCGTTCATCAAATGACAACACATGTCCATGGCTAGGAAAGTTAACCATCTTTGATCAACGAGCTAGTTAAGTAGAGGCATACTAGGGACACGGTGTTTTGTCTATGTATTCACACATTATCAAGTTTCCGGTTAATACAATTCTAGCATGAATAATAAACATTTACCATGAAATAAGGAAATATAAAATAACAACTTTATTATTACCTCTAGGGCATATTTCCTTCAATCTCCCACTTGCGCTAGAGTCAATAGTCTAGTTCACATCGCCATGTGATTTAACACCAATAGTTCACATATGTATGTGATTAACACCCACAGTTCACATCGCCATGAGACCAATGTTGGGGAACGTAGTAATTTCAAAAAAATTCCTATGCACACGCAAGATCATGGTGATGCATAGGAACGAGAGGGGAGAGTGTGTCCACGTACCCTCGTAGACCGAAAGCGGAAGCGTTATGACAACGCGGTTGATGTAGTCGTACGTCTTCACGGTCCGACCGATCCAAGCACCGAACGTACGGCACCTCCGAGTTCAGCACACGTTCAGCTCGATGACGATCCCCGGACTTCGATCTAGCAGAGTGTCGGGGATGAGTTCCGTCAGCATGACGGCGTGGTGACGATGATGATGTTCTATCGACGCAGGACTTCGCCTAAGCACCGCAACGATATGACCGAGGTGGAATATGGTGGAGGGGGGCACCGCACACGGCTAAGGAACGATCATGAAGATCAACTTGTGTGTCTAGAGGTGCCCCCTGCCCCCGTATATAAAGGAGCCAAGGGGGAGGGGGCGGCCGGCCAAGGAGGGCGCGCCAAGGAGGAGTCCTACTCCCACCGGGAGTAGGATTCCCCCCTTTCCAAGTAGTAGGAGTAGGAGTCAAGGAAAGGGGGAAGAGAAGAGAAGGAAGGAGGGGGCGCCACCCCTCCCCCTAGTCCAATTCGGACTAGGCCTTGGGGGGGCGCCCAGCCTCTCCGCTCTCTTTCCCCTAAAGCCCAATAAGGCCCATATACTCCCCGGCGAATTCCGGTAACTCTCCGGTACTCCGAAAAATACCCGAATCACTCGGAACATTTCCGAACTCCGAATATAGTCGTCCAATACATCGATCTTTACGTCTCAACCATTTAGAGACTCCTCGTCATGTCCGCGATCTCATCCGGGACTCCGAACTCCTTCGGTACATCAAAACTCATAAACTCATAATATAACTGTCATCGAAACCTTAAGCGTGCGGACCCTACGGGTTCGAGAACTATGTAGACATGACCGAGACACGTCTCCGGTCAATAAACAATAGCGGAACCTGGATGCTCATATTGGCTCCCACAAATTCTACGAAGATCTTTATCGGTCAGACCGCATAACAACATACGTTGTTCCCTTTGTCATCGGTATGTTACTTGCCCGAGATTCGATCGTTGGTATCTCAATACCTAGTTCAATCTCGTTATCGGCAAGTCTCTTTACTCGTTCCGTAATACATCATCTCACAACTAACTCATTAGTTGCAACTCTTGCAAGGCTTATGTGATGTGCATTACCGAGAGGGTCCAGAGATACCTCTTCAACAATTGGAGTGACAAATCCTAATCTCGAAATACGCCAACCCAACATGTACCTTCGGAGACACCTGTAGAGCTCCTTTATAATCACCCAGTTACGTTGTGACGTTTGGTAGCACACAAAGTGTTCCTCCGGTAAACGGGAGTTGCATAATCTCATAGTTATAGGAACATGTATAAGTCATGAAGAAAGCAACAGCAACATACTAAACGATCAAGAGCTAAGCTAACGGAATGGGTCAAGTCAATCACATCATTCTCCTAATGATGTGATCCCTTTAATTAAATGACAACCCTTTGTCCATGGCTAGGAAACATAACCATCTTTGATTAACGAGCTAGTCAAGTAGAGGCATACTAGTGACACTCTGTTTGTCTATGTATTCACACATGTATTATGTTTCCGGTTAATACAATTCTAGCATGAATAATAAACATTTATCATGATATAAGGAAATAAATAATAACTTTATTATTGCCTCTAGGGCATATTTTCTTCAGTCTCCCACTTGCACTAGAGTCAATAATCTAGTTCACATCACCATGTGATTTAACACCAATATTCACATCTGTATGTGATTAATACCCATAGTTCACATCGTCATGTGATCAACACCCAAAGGGTTTACTAGAGTCAATAATCTAGTTCACATCGCTATGTGATTAACACCCAAAGAGTACTAAGGTATGATCATGTTTTGCTCGTGAGAGAAGTTTAGTCAACGGGTCTGTCACATTCAGAGCCGTATGTATTTTGCAGATATTCTATGTCTACAATGTTCTGCACGGAGCTACTCTAGCTAATTGCTCCCACTTTCAATATGTATCCAGATTGAAACTTATAGTCATCTGGATTAGTGTAAAAGTTTGCACCGATGTAACTTTTACGACGAACTCTTTTATCACCTCCATAATCGAGAAACATCTCCTTAGTCCTCATTAAGGATATTCTTGACCGCTGTCCAGTGATCTACTATTAGATCAAAATTGTATTCCTTTGCCAAATTGCGAGCAAGGTATACAATAGGTCTGGTCCATAGCATAGCATACTTTTATAGAACCTATGACTGATGCATAGGGAATGACTTTCATTCTCTTTCTATTTTCTGCCATGGTCGGTATTTGAGTCTTACTCTATTTCATACATTTGCAACACAGGCAAGAACTCTTTCTTTTACTGTTCCATTTTGAACTACTTCAAAATTTTGTCAAGGTATGTACTCATTGAAAATCTTATCAAGCGTCTTGATCTATCTCTATAGATCTTGATGCTCAATGTGTAAGCAGCTTTACTGAGGTCTTTCTTTGAAAAACTCTTTTCAAACACTCCTTTATGCTTTGCAAAAAATTCTACATCATTTCCGATCAAAAATATGTCTTGCACATATAATATCAGAAATGCTACAGAGCTCCCACTCACTTTCTTGTAAATACAGGCCTTTCCAAAAGTCTGTATAAAACCATATGCTTTGATCAACTCATCAAAGCGTATATTCCAACTCCGAGATGTTTGCACCAGTCCATATATGGATCGCTGGAGCTTGCACAATTTGTTAGCACCTTTAGGATTGACAAAACTTTTTAGTTGCATCATATACAACTCTTCTTTAATAAATCCATTAAGGAATGCAGTTTTGACATCCATTTGCCAGATTTCATAAAATGTGGCAATTGCTAACATGATTCGGATAGACATAAGCATCGTTACGAGTGATAAAATCTCATCATATTCAACACCTTGAACTTGTCGAAAACCTTTCGTAACAAGTCGAGCTTAGTAGATAGTAACACTACTATCAGTGTCCATCTTCCTCTTGAAGATCCATTTATTTAACATGGCTTGCTGATCATCGAGCAAGTCAATCAAAGTCCATACTTTGTTCTCATACATGGATCATATCTCAGATTTTATGTCCTCAAGCCATTTCGCGGAATCTGGGCTCATCATCGCTTCCTCATAGTTCGTAGGTTCATCATGGTCTAGTAACATGACTTCCAGAACATGATTACCGTACCACTCTGGTGTGGATCTTACTCTGGAAGACCTACGAGGTTTGGTAGCAACTTGATCTGAAGTTTCATGATCATCATCATTAACTTCCTCCTTAATTGGTGTAGGAATCACTGGAACTGATTTCTGTGATGAACTACTTTCCAATAAGGGAGAAGGTACAATTACCTCATCAAGTTCTACTTTCCTCCCACTCACTTCTTTTGAGAGAAACTTCTTCTCTAGAAAGGATCCATCTTAGCAACGAATAACTTGCCTTCGGATCTGTGATAGAAGGTGTACCCAATAGTTACCTTTGGGTATTCTATAAAGACGCACTTCTCTGATTTGGGTTCGAGCTTATCAGGTTGAAACTTTTTCACATAAGCATCGCAGCCCCAAAATTTAAGAAACGACAAATTTGGTTTCTTGCCAACCCACAGTTCATAAGGCGTTGTCTCAACGGATTTTGATGGTGCCCTTTTTAAAGTGAATGCAACTGTCTCTAATGCATAACCCCGAAACGATAGTGGTAAATCAGTAAGATACATCATAGATCGCACCATATCCAATAAAGTGCGGTTATGACGTTCGGACACACCATTACGCTGTGGTGTTCCATGTGGCGTGAGCTGTGAAACTATTCCACGTTGTTTTATACGAAGACCAAACTCATAACTCAAATATTCTCCTCCACGATCAGATCATAGAAACTTTATTTTCTTGTTACGATGATTCTCCACTTCACTCTGAAATTCTTTGAACTTTTCAAATGTTTCAGACTTGTGTTTCATTAAGTAGATATACCCATATCTCCTCAAATCATCTGTGAAGGTCAGAAAATAACGATACTCGCCACGAGCATCAACACTCATTGGATCGCATACATCGGTATGTATTATTTCCAATAAATAAGTAGCTCGTTCCATTGTTCCGAAGAACGGAGTTTTAGTCATCTTGCCCAAAAGGCACGGTTCGTAAGCATCAAATGATTCATAATCAAATGATTCCAAAAACCCATCAGCATGGAGTTTCGTCATGCGCTTTACACCGATATGACCCAAATGGCAGTGCCACAAATAAGTTGCACTATCATTATCAACTTTGCATCTTTTGGCATCAATATTATGAATATGTGTATCACTACGATCGAGATCCACAAACTACTTTCATTGGGTGTATGACCATTGAAGGTTTTATTCATGTAAACAGAACAACAATTATTCTCTGACTTTAAATGAATAACCGTATTGCAATAAACATGATAAATCATATTCATGATCAACGCAAACGCCAAATAACATTTATTCAGGTTTAACACTAATCCCGAAAGTATAGGGAGTGTGCGATGATGATCATATCAATCTTGGAACCACTTCCAACACACATCGTCACTTCACCCTCAACTAGTCTCTGTTTATTCTGTAACTCCTGTTTCGAGTTACTAATTTTTAGCAACCGAACAAGTATCAAATACTCAGGGGCTACTATAAACACTAGTAAGGTACACATTAATAACATGTATATCAAATATACCCTTGTTCACTTTGCCATCCTTCTTATTCACCAAATATCCAAGGTATTTCCGCTTCCAGTGACCATTTCCTTTGCAGTAGAAGCACTCAGTTTCAGGCTTTGGTCTAGCTTTGGGCTTCTTCGCGGGAGTGACAACTTGCTTGCCATTCTACTTGAAGTTACCTTTCTTTTCCTTTGACCTTTTCTTGAAACTAGTGGTCTTGTCAATCATCAACACTTGATGCTCTTTTCTTGATTTCTACCTTCGTCGATTTCAGCATCACGAAGAGCTCGGGAATCATTTTCGTTATCCCTTGCATTATAGTTCATCACGAAGTTCCAGTAACTTGGTGATGGTGACTAGAGAACTCTGCCAATCACTATCTTATCTGGAAGATTAACCCCCACTTGATTCAAGCGATTGTAGTACACAGACAATCTAAGTACTTGCTCACTAGTTGAGCAATTCTCCTCCATCTTTTAGGCGAAGTATTTTTCAGAGGTCTCATACCTCTTGACACGGGCATGAGTCTGAAATACCAATTTCATCTCTTGAAACATCTTATATGTTCCATGATGTTTCAAAAACGTTTTTGTAGTCCCGGTTCTAAGCCATAAAGCATGGTGCACAAAACTATCAAGTAGTCATCATATTGAGCTAGCCAAACATTCATAACGTCTGCATCTGCTCCTGCAATAGGCCTGTCACCTAGCGGTGCATCAAGGACATAATTCTTCTGTGCAGCAATGAGGATAAACAGCAGATCACGGACCAAGTCTGCATCATTGCTATAACATTTTTCAACTTAGTTTTCTCTAGGATCATATCAAAATAAACATATGAAAGCAACAACACAAGCTATTGATCTACAACATAATTTGCAAAATACTACCAGGACTAAGTTCATGATAAATTTAAGTTCAATTAATCATATTACTTAAGAAATCCCACTTAGACAGACATCTCTCTAGTCATCTAAGTGATCACGTGATCCAAATCAACTAAACCATGTCCAATCATCACGTGAGATGGAGTAGTTTTCAATGGTGAACAACACTATGTTGATCATATCTACTATATGATTCACGTTCGACCTTTCGGTCTCCGTGTTTCGAGGCCATATCTGTATATGCTAGGCTCGTCAAGTTTAACCTGAGTATTCCGCGTGTGCAACTGTTTTGCACCCGTTGTATTTGAACATAGAGCCTATCACACCCGATCATCACGTGGTGTCTCAGCACAAAGAACTTGCGCAATGGTGCATACTCAGGGAGAACACTTCTTGATAATTAGTGAGAGATCATCTTAAAATGCTACCGTCAATCAAAGCAAGATAAGATGTATAAAGGATAAACATCACATGCAATCAATATAAGTGATATGATATGGCCATCATCATCTTGTGCTTCTGATCTCCATCTCCGAAGCACCGTCGTGATCACCATCGTCACCGGTGCGACACCTTGATCTCCATCGTAGCATCGTTGTCGTTACACCATCTATTGCTTCTACGACTATCGCTACCGCTTAGTGATAAAGTAAAGCAATTACAGGGCGTTTGCATTTCATACAATAAAGCGACAACCATATGGCTCCTGCCAGTTGCCGATAACTTCGGTTACAAAACATGATCATCTCATACAATAAAATATAGCATCACGTCTTGACCATATCACATCACAACATGCCCTGCAAAAACAAGTTAGACGTCCTCTACTTTGTTGTTGCAAATTTTACGTGGCTGCTATGGGCTGAGCAAGAACCGTTCTTACCTACGCATCAAAACCACAACGATAGTTCGTCAAGTTAGTGTTGTTTTAACCTTCGCAAGGACCGGGCGTAGCCACACTCGGTTCAACTAAAGTTGGAGAAACAGACACCCGCCAGCCACCTGTGTGCAAAGCACGTCGGTAGAACCAGTCTCGGGTAAGCGTACGCGTAATGTCAGTCCGGGCCGCTTCATCCAACAATACCGCCGAACCAAAGTATGACATGCTGGTAAGCAGTATGACTTGTATCGCCCACAACTCACTTGTGTTCTACTCGTGCATATAACATCAACGCATAAAACCTAGGCTTGGATGCCACTATTGGGAAACGTAGTAATTTCAAAAAAAATCCTACGCACACGCAAGATCATGGTGATGCATAGCAACGAGAGGGGAGAGTGTGTCCACGTACCCTCATAGACCGAAAGCGGAAGCGTTATGACAACGCGGTTGATGTAGTCGTACGTCTTCACGATCCGACCGATCCAAGCACCGAACGTATGGCACCTCCGAGTTCAGCACACGTTCAGCTCGATGACGATCCCCGGACTCTGATCCAGCAGGGTGTCGGGGATGAGTTCCGTTAGCACGAAGGCGTGGTGACGATGATGATGTTCTACCGACGCAGGGCTTCACCTAAGCACCGCAATGATATGACCGAGGTGGAATATGGTGGAGGGGGGCACCGCACACGGCTAAGGAACGATCACGAAGATCAACTTGTGTGTCTAGAGGTGCCCCCCTGCCCCAGTATATAAAGGAGCCAAGGGGGAGGGGGCGGCCGGCCAAGGAGGGCGCGCCAAGGAGGAGTCCTACTCCCACTGGGAGTAGGATTCCCCCCTTTCCAAGTAGTAGGAGTAGGAGTCAAGGAAAGGGGGAAGAGAAGAGAAGGAAGGAGGGGGCGCAGCCCCTCCCCCTAGTCCAATTCGGACTAGGCCTTGGGGGGCGCCCAGCCTCTCCGCTCTCTTTCCCCTAAAGCCCAATAAGGCCCATATACTCCCCGGCGAATTCCCGTAACTCTCCGGTACTCCGAAAAATACCCGAATGACTCGGAACTTTTCTGAACTCCGAATATAGTCGTCCAATATATCGGTCTTTACGTCTCGACCATTTCGAGACTCCTTGTCATGTCCCTGATCTCATCCGGTACTCCGAACTCCTTCGGTACATCAAAACTCATAAACTCATAATATAACTGTCATCGAAACCTTAAGCGTGCGGACCCTACGGGTTCGAGAACTATGTAGACATGACCGAGACACGTCTCCGGTCAATAACCAATAGCGGAACCTGGATGCTCATATTGGCTTCCACATATTCTACGAAGATCTTTATCGGTCGGACCGCATAACAACATACGTTGTTCCCTTTGTCATCGGTATGTTACTTGCCAGAGATTCGATCGTCGGTATCTCAATACCTAGTGCAATCTCGTTACCGGCAAGTCTCTTTACTCGTTCCGTAATACATCATCTCACAACTAACTCATTAGTTGCAATGCTTGCAAGGCTTATGTGATGTGCATTACCGAGAGGGCCCAGAGATACCTCTCCGACAATCGGAGTGACAAATCCTAATCTCGAAATACGCCAACCCAACATGTACCTTCGGAGACACCTGTAGAGCTCCTTTATAATCACCCAGTTATATTGTGACGTTTGGTAGCACACAAAGTGTTCCTCCGGTAAACGGGAGTTGCATAATCTCATAGTTATAGGAACATGTATAAGTCATGAAGAAAGCAACAACAACATACTAAACGATCAAGTGCTAAGCTAACGAAATGGGCCAAGTCAATCACATCATTCTCCTAATGATGTGATCCCTTCAATCAAATGACAACTCTTTGTCCATGGCTAGGAAACATAACCATCTTTGATTAACGAGCTAGTCAAGTAGAGGCATACTAGTGACACTCTGTTTGTCTATGTATTCACACATGTATTATGTTTCCGGTTAATACAATTCTAGCATGAATAATAAACATTTATCATGATATAAGGAAATAAATAATAACTTTATTATTGCCTCTAGGGCATATTTCCTTCAACCAACACCCAAAGGGTTTACTAGAGTCAATAATCTAGTTCACATCGCTATGTGATTAACACCCAAAGAGTACTAAGGTGTGATCATGTTTTGCTCATGAGAGAAGTTTAGTCAATGGGTCTGTCACATTCAGAGTCGTATGTATTTTGCAAATATTCTATGTCTACAATGCTCTGCATGGAGCTACTCTAGCTAATTGCTCCCACTTTGAATATGTATCCAGATTGAGACTCAGAGTCATCCGGGTCGGTGTAAAAGCTTGTATCGACGTAACTCTTTACGACGAACTCTTTATCACCTCCATAACCGAGAAATATTTCCATAGTCCTCTAAGGACAATTTTGACCGTTGTCTAGTGATCTACTCCTGGATCACTATTGTACCCCCTTGCCAAACTCATTGGCTAGGCACACAACAAGTTTGGTACATAGCATGGCATACTTTATAGAACCTATGGCTGAGGCATAGGGAATGCCTTTCATTCTGTCTCTATCTTCTGCCGTGGTCGGGCTTTGAGTCTTACTCAATTTTTACACCATGTAATTCAGGCAAGAACTCCTTCTTTGACTGATCCATTTTGAACTCTTTCAAAATCTTGTCAAGGTATGTACTCATTGCAAAATCTTATCAAGCATCTTGATCTATCTCTATAGATCTTGATGCCCAATATGTAAGCAGCTTCACCGAGGTCTTTCTTTGAAAAAAACTCCTTTCAAACACTCTATGCTTTTCAAAAAATTCTACATCATTTCTGATCAACAATATGTCATTCACATACACTTATCAGAAATGTTGTAGTGCTCCCACTCACTTTCTTGTAAATACAGGCTTCTCTGAAAGTTTGTATAAAACTATATGCTTTGATCAACTCATCAAAGCGTATATTCCAACTCTGATATGCTTGCACCAGTCCACAGATGGATCAGTGGAGCTCGCACACTTTGTTAGCACCTTTAGGATTGACAAAACCTTCTGGTTGCATCATATACAACACTTCTTTAATAAATACATTAAGGAATGTAGTTTTTGACATCCATTTGCCAGATTTTATAAAATATGGCGATTGCTAACATGATTCGGACGGACTTAAGCATCGCTACGGTTGAGAAAATCTCATTGTAGTCAACACCTTGAACTTGTAGAAAACCTTTTTGCGATTAGTCGAGCTTTGTAGATAGTAACACTTACCAGCAGTGTCTGTCTTCATCTTGAAGATCCATTTATTCTTAATGGCTTACCAATCATCGGGCAAGTCCACCAAAGTCCACACTTTGTTCTCATATATGGATCATATCTCAGATTTCATGGCTTCAAGCCATTTATTGGAATCTGGGCTCATCATAGCTTCTTCATAGTTCGTAGGTTCATCATGGTCAAGTAACATGACCTCCATAACAGAATTACCATACCACTCTGGTGTGGATCGTGCTCTGCCAGACCTACGTGGTTCTGTAGCAACTTGATCTATAGTTTCATGATCTTTATCGTTAGCTCTCTCTCTAATTGGTGTAGGCATCACGGGAACTGGTTTCTAGGATGAGCTACTTTCCAAATGTAGAGTAGGTACAATTACCTTATCAAGTTCTACTTTCCTCCCACTCACTCCTTTAGAGAGAAACTCCTTCTCTAGAAAGGTTCCGTTCTTAGCAACAAAAATCTTGCCTTCGGACTTGTGGTAGAAGGTGTACCCAATTGTTTCTTTTGGGTATCCTGTGAAGATACATTTCTCCGATTTGGGTTCAAGCTTATCGGGCTGAAGCCTTTTGACATAAGCATCGCATCGCCAAACTTTAAGAAACGACAACTTAACCACAGTTCGTATGGTGTCGTCTCAACGGATTTTGACGGTGCCCTGTTTAAAGTGAATGCAACTGTCTCTAATGCATAACCCCAAAATGATAGTGGTAAATCGGTAAGAGACATCATAGATTGCACCATATCCAATAAAGTGCGGTTATGACGTTCGGACACACCATTATCTGTGGTGTTCCAGGTGGCGTGAGCTGTGAAACTATTCCACATTGTTTTAAATGAAGGCCAAACTCGTAACTCAAATATTCTTCTCCACGATCAGATCGTAGAAACTTTATTTTCTTGTTACGATGATTCTCCACTTCACTCTGAAAATCTTTGAACTTTTCAAATGTTTCAGACTTGTGTTTCATTAAGTAGATATACCCATATATGCTTAAATCATCTGTGAAGGTCAGAAAATAATGATACCTGCCACGAGCATCAACGCTCATTGGACCACATACATTGGTATGTATTATTTCCAATAAGTCACTAGCTCGTTCCATTGTTCCGGAGAACGGAGTTTTAGTCATCTTGCCCATAAGGCACGGGTCACAAGTATCAAATGATTCATAATCAAGTGATTCCAAAAATCCATCTCCATGGAGTTTCTTCATGCGCTTTATACCGATATGACCCAAACGGCAGTGCCACAAATAAGTTGCACTATCATTATCAACTTTGCATCTTTTGGCATCAATATTATGAATATGTGTATCACTATGATCAAGATTCAATAAACCACTAACATTGGGTGTATGACCATAGAAGGCTTTATTCATGTAAACAGAATAACAATTAGTCTATGTCTTAAATGAATAACTTATTTGCAATAAACATGATCTAATCATATTCCTGCTCAACGCAAACACCAAATAACATTTATTTAGGTTCAACACTAATCCTGAAAGTATAGGGAGTGTGCAATGATGATCATATCAATCTTGGAACCACTTCCAACACACATTGTCACTTCACCCTCAACTAGTCTCTCTTTATTCTGCAACTCCTGTTTCGAGTTACTTATCTTAGCAACCGAATACGTATCAAATACCCAAGGGCTACTACGAGCACCAGTAAAGTACACATCAATAGCATGTATATCAAATATACCTTTGTTCACTTTGCCATCCTTCTTATCCGCCAAATATTTGGGGTAGTTCTGCTTCTAGTGACCATTTCCTTTGCAGTAGAAGTACTCAGTTTCAGGCTTAGGTCCAACTTTGGGCTTCTTCAGGGGAGTGACAACTTGCTTGCCATTCTTCTTGAAGTTCCCTTTCTTTCCCTTTGCCCTTTTCCTGAAACTAGTGGTCTTGTTTAATCATCAACACTTGATGCTTTTTCTTGATTTCCACCTTCGTCGATTTCAGCGTCATGAAGAGCTCGGGAATCGCTTTCGTTATCCCTTGCATATTATAGGTCATCACGAAGTTCCAGTAACTTAGTGATGGTGACTAGAGAACTCTGTCAATCACTATATTATCTGGAAGATTAACTCCCACTTGATTCAAGCGATTGTAGTACTCAGACATTCTGAGCACATGCTCACTGGTTGAGCTATTCTCCTCGATCTTGTAGGCGAAGTACTTGTCAGATATCTCATACCTCTCGACACGGGCATGAGTCTGAAATACCAATTTTAGCTCTTGGAACATCTCATATGCTCCGTGGCATTCAAAATGTTTTTGAAGTCCCGGTTCTAAGCCGTAAATCATGGTGCACTAAACTATCAAGTAGTCATCATATTGAGCTAGACAAACATTCATAACGTATGCATATGCTCCTGCAATAGGTCTGTCACCTAGCGGTGCATCAAGGACATAATTCTTCTGTGCAGCAATGAGGATAAACCTCAGATCACGGACCCAGTCCGCATCGTTGCTACTATCATCATTCAACTTACTTTTCTCTAGGAACATATCAAGAACATAGGGAAGCTAAACCACGAGCTATTGATCTACAACATAATTTGCAAATACTATCAGGACTAAGTTCATGATAAATTAAAGTTTAATTAATCATATTACTTAAGAACTCCCACTTAGATAGACATCCCTCTAGTCATATAAATGATACGTGATCCAAATCAACTAAACGATGTCCAATCATCACGTGAGATGGAGTAGTCTTCAATGGTGAACATCACTATGCTGATCATATCTACTATATGATTCACGTTCGACCTTTCGGTGTTCCGAGGCCATATTTCTATATGCTAGGCTCGTCAAGTTTAACTCGAGTATTCCGTGTTACAAATCTGGCTTGCACCCATTGTATTTGAACGTAGAGCCTATCACACCCGATCATCACGTGGTGTCTCAGCATGAAGAACTTTCGCAGCGGTGCATACTCGGGGAGATCACGTATACCTTGAAATTTTAGTGAGGGATCATATTATAATGCTACCGCCGTACTAAGCAAAATAAGATGCATAAAAGATAAACATCACATGCAATCAAAATATTTGACATGGTATGGCCATCATCATATTGTGCTCATGATCTCCATCACCTAATCAACGTCATGATCTCCATCGTCACCGGCTTGATACCTTGATCTCCATCATAGTGTCGTGGTCGTCTCACCAACCATTGATTCTACGACTATCACTATCGCTTAGTGATAAAGTAAAGCAATTACATAGTGCTTGTATTTCATACAATAAAGCGACAAACATATGGCTCCTGCCAGTTGCCGATAACTTTTACAAAACATGATCATCTCATACAACAATCTTTATATCACATCACAACATGCGCTGCAAAAACAAGTTAGATGTCCTGTACTTTGTTGTTGCAAGTTTTACGTGGGTACTACGGGCTTCTAGCAAGAACCATTCTTACCTACGCATCAAAACCACAACGATTTTTCATCAAGTGTGTTGTTTTAACCTTCAACAAGGACCGACCATAGTCAAACTTGATTCAACTAAAGTTGGAGAAATAGACACCCGCCAGCCACCTGTGTGCAAAGCACGTCGGTAGAACTGGTCTCATGAATGTGGTCATGTAATGTTGGTCTGGGCCGCTTCATCCAACAATACTGCCGAATCAAAGTAAGATGTTGGTGGTAAGCAGTATGACTATTATCGCCCACAACTCTTTGTGTTCTACTCGTGCATATCATCTATGTATAAACCTGGCTCGGATGCCACTGTTGGGGAACGTAGCATGCAATTTAAAAAAATTCCTACGATCACACAAGATCTATCTAGGAGATGCATAGAAACAAGAGGGGAGAGTGTGTCCACGTACCCTTGTAGAACGACAGCGGAAGCATTAGGTTAGCGCGGTTAATGTAGTCGAATGTCTTCACGGTCCAACTGATCTAGTACCGAACGTACAGCACCTCTGAGTTCAGCACACGTTCAGCTCGATGACGTCACTCGAACTCTTGATCCAGTAGAGGGTTGAGGAAGAGTTTCGTCAGCATGACGGCGTGATGACGGTGATGGTGATGTGATCCGTGCAGGGCTTCGCCTAAGCACCACGATGCTATGACCGGAGGTGTAAACTGTGGAGGGGGCACCGCACACGGCTAAGAGAACAATTGATGTGCCTTTGGGGTGCCCCCCGCCCCCATGTATAAAGGAGAGGAGGAGGAGGCCGGCGGCCAGGAGGGGCGCGCCACACTCCTAGTAGGGTTTGGCCCCCCCTTTTCCTTTCTTCCACCGGAGGGAAAAGGAAGGAGAGGGAGGAGAGGGAAAGGGGGGCGCCGCCCCCTCCCCTAGTCCAATTCAGACTACCTTGGGGGCACGTGGCCACCCCTTACAGCCCTCCTCTCTCTCCACTAAGGCCCATGTAGGCCCAATACTTCCCTGGGGGGTTCCGATAACCCCTCGGTACTCCGGTAAAATACCCGAACCACTCGAAACCATTCCGATGTCCGAATACTACATTCCAATATATGAATCTTTACCCGTCGACCATTTTGAGACTCCTCGGCATTTCCATTATCTCATCTGGAACTCCGAACAACTTTCAGTCACCAAAACACATAACTCATATAATACCTATCGTCATTGAACGTTAAGCGTGCGGACCCTACGGGTTCGAGAACTATGTAGACATGACCGAGGCACCTCTCCGGTCAATAACCAATAGCGGAACCTGGATGCTGATATTGGTTCCCACATATTCTACGAAGATCTTTATCGGTCGAACTGCAATGCCAACATAGTTATTCCCTTTGTCATCGGTACGTTACTTGCCCAAGATTTGATCTTCAGTATCTTCATACCTAGTTCAATCTCGTTATCGGCAAGTCTCTTTACTCTTTCCGTAGTGCATCATCCCGTAACCAACTCATTAGTCACATTGCTTGCAAGGCTTCATATGGTGTGCATTACCGAGAGGGCCCAGAGATACATCTCCGATACTCGGAGTGACAAATCCTTCTCGATCTATGCCAACCCAACAAACACCTTCGGGGATACCTGTAGAACATCTTTATAATCACCCAGTTACGTTGTGACATTTGATAGCACATAAGGCATTCCTCCGGTGTCTGGGAGTTGCATAATCTCCTAGTCGAAGGAATATATATTTGACATGAATAAAGTAGTAGCAATAAAACTGAATGATCATTATGCTAAGCTAACGGATGGCTTCATGGGCCTTTAATGGTCCGAATGGAACCACATGCTGAAAATGCCTAGTGGTAGAATAGGTTGTTATTGGGTCAGAAGTTCTCAAGGGTTGGGAGTGGGCTCAAGATGACACGAGCTCTTAACAGGCCGAAAGATGCCACAGGCCTAAAACAGCAAAAATAGAGCATGGGTCGTTAATGGAAAGAAAGCTATTACGGGTTCTAGATGGTCCAGAAGCACGACGGGCCATTAAAAGCTGAGAGATACAACTGGCCACATATGGCCCAAAAGATGTCATGCGCAACACATGGGCCAAAGTATCAACACATTGGAACGTATTGGATGGCACACATGCCCCTAATGGGAGGAGTCCAGACAGGTCCTAATGGGACATGCGAACATGGACCGTAAATGGGCTATATGCAAGCAGGCCATTAACATGCCTATAATGGGCCAACCCGCCAACTTTTGACTAAGTCAAGTGGGCCTTAAACAGGCATTTGACTGGGCCGACCATTTTTACTAAACGTGCCACTGTTGGACCGTGCCACATATTGTCGTTTCATAGACGCATATTGTCTGTTGGATGAGCGACACTTGTCAAAAGGAAGAGCTAACGCGTGGATTCTTTGGCGAAAGGGAAGCCGACATGTAGAACATCGTCATTGATCAAGGCTATTAATGAGTTCGGATCCAGAACCCGCATGCGATAGCTTAACAACGACCCGTTACGGTGGCTGCCATGTGTCGGTTACCTTTGACGAAAACACTTCCATGATGCACCATTTATCATCCCACTTCCATAATGATAAAGTGATTATTGTCATGGATACATCTTTGACATCACATGTATGACTATCTTGATTCTGCCATAAAACTGTCACAGATATACATGGCTGGCAGAAAACTTGTCCCATTGTGAGAAACATGTATCATCATGGATGTGTCATTTTCGTAGTGTATAGGCGGTTGGTATGTCGAGTAACTCATGTGGAAAACACGACGGTCGCTAGAATTCAATGCATGGGGCTACATGCATAGGTCTGCATGGCGTGGGAATCATGCAAAACAGAAATTATGTCTTCGTTGTCCAGTCAATGATGGGCCCCACATAGGGAGGAATGATCAAACGAGTCTCCTTTTCGATGTGCTTGAAGTGGCAAAGTGGTGGGCCCCACATCTGAAATGGTGAAACGAGTCTCCTTGTCATCATGATTTAAGTGGCGAAGTGGTGGGTCTAGAGAGTAGCAAACGAGTCAAAAAAGGCTGGAATTCACATAGACAAGACATGGACATGCAAGTAATTTATATGCAAGCAATAGTGCACATACTAAATTCGTGAAGTTTAAGTGGCAGTCACCAAATATCCAAATTCGGTAGCGACGCAAACCGATTTTTCCATGTTATTTATTGGAAAGATGGAGAGCATTGCCTCCATTTCAGAAAGAAAGAAATGTCCTTTTTTGGCACAATCTCTTGAACTTTTGAATGGCTATTTGAATATGTTCAAATGCAAAAGAGCTAAAATTTTATAGAGACTACACAGAAGGAGAGCACAACAAGAGGTAGTGCAAATTTCTGCTAACTATTCTGATCTATAAATATTCTAAAATAGAAGAGAAAATGACTACTGGAGCACCTATGCGAGCACAACATTTTACGTGGCCCGTAAAATGAGCATATCCTATAACGCATAGTTTTGCACATTATGCATGTATATTTTTCTCATTTTTTTGGAATGTGCAAGTAAATTTTTCCAAATTAGAACCCAAGAATACATGTCTATTGTGATGCGAAACGTGGGCACAACACCCCCCCCCCCCGCCCCGCGTCCTGAAGTGGGAGTGTGAAGGGGATGGGTAGTTATATTCACTTTTCATAGTTTGTTTCTGCAAAATAGTGCTGTCGCCCTCCCTCACATCCTCCTCCTCCACAATGGTAGACTCCACCGGCTAAAGTACTTCCTCGATGGTGAGCTAGCTTCACTTTTCCTCCATAAGGTCTCTTATCTGATGAAAGGTTAGATGGGTCTTGTGTTTTTATTCACGTTAGGTCGCATCATTCGTTGTCTTCCACCCGCACCCCCCTCTCCTGGCCCGCTGGAAGCGGCGGAGGGGGTTCCTGATGCTAGGTGCACCGGGAGAGCAAAGGTGATCGAGGTGGATCCATCAGCAGCCGGAGTTCAAGATGATGATAATAGAAAGGATATGAAGGTGCCATGACAACATTTTTTGCATTAATATCTGTTGTAGGTGGTGGTGTGCGGTGCCTCTAGCCTCGATGATGGCAAGGGAATGACCACAACATAAAATCTCGGATCGCTCTTAATTTTCCTTCATGTATGTTGTTGGTCTCCTCAAATTAATTTGGAAATTACTTTCCCATAAATTTTGACTTTCTTGTCACATATTGGACTAATCTTTTTGTTGCATTTCGGTTTAATTTTTATTCAAATAGTATGCTGAATTTGGTTTATCTTCAACTGTAAATTTGTCCTGATTAAGCATATGATTATATCTTTGTTTTGCATTTGCATTTGATCTTAATTTCTTTTCATCAAAACTATTTTTTCTATCCCAAGTAAGTTTCTTTTCACTTTACTGCAACTAGATTATAAAAATGGGCATAACACTTTTCAGAAACAAATGTAATTTGCGGGCTTGGTTTAGCTTTAAACAATTTTCTTGATACACATGTACATGAATAAATATTTCTCTTAATTTATTTTTGCAATTGGATTCCGTTCCAAATATGTCCCTAAGTTGTTATTTAAAACCATCCCTGACATTGTGTGCTAACATTTACTAGACGATACCCAGTGTGTTGCCGCGATGATTAGATAGTTGATTTCTAAATATTGTATACAATATGAGTTCATCCTCAAGATTTAAGCTCTGCTACATAGAAACAAAAAAAACAATATAAGAAGTTGATTGTATCATAAATTAAATCTGATGGCATTTAAAATCAGCTATGCATGTTGCAAAGGTAGAGAGACTCTCATGTTTGAAACATACGAATGTTAGTTGACCAAGCCAGCAAACTCAATGGTTGTGAAAATCTAGATGATGTGGAAGCATGCATGCGCAGGAAAATAGCAATTAATGATTTGTAGTGGGGTTTCTTTATATAAGATATTTATATGTAGATACCACCGTGTGCGAATTCTATTGGATGCACATCTTTTGGCTAGTGGCGTCCATTTGTAGAAGTGTTAGAAAAAGATTGTAGCATCTTAATTTGGAAAGTTCGTAGTGTCTTTTCTACAAAATACTCCCTCCCTTTCTTTTTAGTCTGTATATAAAATTTGGTCAAAGTCAAACTTTGTAAATTTGACTAACTTTATAGAAAAATATATCAACATCTACAATACTAAAGTTATACGTTATGAAAGCTAATTTCATCATGCATCTAATAATGTTGATTTCATAGTGTGAGTGTTGATATCTTTTCCTATAAAGCTAGTCAAACTTTATAAAGTTTGACTTTGACCAAATCTTAAATGCAAACTAAAAAGAAACGGAGGGAGTATAACCAGTAGACCAATTCACCAGTTTCTAGAGTCAACCAACGGATATGAAATTGTTTTTTTCTTAGCAATATTATGCCACTATAATAGATATATGAAGATATATCTTTTCAAATTAATGTATATGCCCCGATGCATTTTGACATCATATAATATCTCCTGGTGAAATTAATATATTTTCTTCCGAAATTACGCTGAATTTGGGTTCTCTTCTTCTCTATTCTTGTCCAGAATTTGCATTTCCATTTGATATCAAGTTCATCTTGATTTTATTTTCAACCAAAGTCTATACTTTAGTCGTCCCAAATAAGTTTTTTTTTTTTGAGTTTACTGAGAATCGATTGTAAAAAATATGCATTTTTTCAAAAACAAATGTATAACTATCGTCCTTATTTTGTTTTCCACATTTGCCTTGATAATTGCCCTCATTGCAATTGGATTTTCTTTCAAATATGTTCTAACCTATTATTAAAATCCATTTCTGAAACCTACCACATGTTAACATGTATATAACATTGTGTGCGCCTTTCTATTGGACGCACATCTGTTGGCTAGTGGCATCCATTTGTAGAAGTGTTGGAATATACATTGAAGCTTCTTAATTTAGAACATTTGTAGGGTATTTTGTACAAAGATAACCAGTGGGCCAGTTCGGCAGTTTAGAGTCAACCAGCGGATATATATGAAAGATATCTTTTCACAGGAATATTATGTCATAATGATAGATATATGTGCCTATTATTGCATATGTCATGCTGCAATTAATGTATGCGCCCTCGTGTAATTTGATACTATCATATACTCCTCCATCCCATATATAAGTTATTATTATATTTAATATACTCACATATTGAACGTAACTAGTAGAGTGCCCGTGCGTTGCCACGGGCTCTTGAAGAAGTTTACAAGAGATACATGTTAAATTGGTCTTACACCATCTGTGTAAGAACATATCATCTTTCAAAAAACATATCATCTCCAATTTCCACAAACAAGGTTTTCTTGGGGGCAGACATGATTGATTTGATGACTGAAATATCTCTAGGGGTACAAACATACTTTGTCGACATCATAAAAAAGTGAGTCAACTTAGACAACAAAATGAGCCAAATTAGTTGAATACAGAAGGCAATTTCACAAAGAAAATATTGAATGGCATTGAAAAAATACCTTGTGCGATAACATTTAAATTGACATCTTTTTTTGGTTTCTTATGAGATATCACCGCTTCGACAACATTATGTTGTAAAAAACTCGGTGAATTTACGGCCCCTTTCAGCAAATTCGCATCGGAACCCTCAATGGATTCTTTTTGTGCATCTCCAAAGTCCATATCCATGTCTCCTATATTCTGAAAAAACAATAATATACAAAAAATATACCTTTAGTATTTTCATGTAGAATATACATACAGAGGAAGGTTAGCTTTATTCACCTCTTCTCGTGGTGTTTCAATGCGGTCTGTCTTTGTTACATCAGTACATATGTCGGAACCCATCACTTTGTATCTACGATGAAATATATATGATGAAATATAAATGATATTTTCTACTGCATAGTATAATCATATATAATATCTGAAAAAATAAAAGTGAAACTAACACAACTGTTTTCTCTATAAAAAACATATTTGACATTATTAGGAAAATATGTTGGTTAAATCATTGTACTAACACAAAATTCGGGGAAAACAACAAACCGTAATGTTCATATATAAGTAAATTGTCATATGAAAATTATTTAAATTATTTATATAGGCCATGGTAAATTGTCCAACAAAAGAAAAAAAACATGCAAATAAACCTTCTTCAACTAAGTGTACTTGTTTTTTCTCTCAATTTATTCTGATACCCTTAGTATATGAAAGGTAAGTATAAAAAATATTTAAGTTTATGAACCATATTTAATATATATATATATACTTTTTTATTGTTTCTGTGAGGTATGTATACTTTTAATGTCTATGTTTTTATCATAAATTCCTACACATGCGAGTCTAGCATTTCTATCGTTGAGCAAAATTTGCACACAAGGCCCAAATAAGCTATCCACCACGACCCAACCAGCACCCGAACTTAGCCCCCTAAAAAAAACCTATAAAAGAAATTACCTTGTCCATAGTATATTTTTTTGAGGGATTACAGTATACCTGGACAAATGGGCCGGCCCGGCACGGCCAGGATTACACGGGCCAGGCACGACACTTCTTGGCAAGGCACGCGTGCTGGCCTCCCCGGCCCAGGCACGGCAAAGTTGCCTCACGGGCCGGCTCGACGGCCCACCTGGCACGCTTGCCTCTGGGCTCACTCGCCACCCCTCACCTTTTCCCCTCTGCCGCTCGCATCCCAACCCTAACCCCACTCACTCACCACTCCCCCTCCACTCAGTCACTTCTTCTCCCACTTTTCCCTCCCCCGCCGCATCACCGTGTGCCCCGACGAGCCGGCGCCCTAATAGAATGCCAGTGTGTTGCCACGGGCATTTTAAAAAACTTGCTGTATATATAAACATAATGATCATGTTCCAATGGAAAAAATAGTTGAGACTCATGTATATATGGTACCCCTCATTACAATTAACGTCACTAAATTTTTACATCCATCAAATCATGGGTGAGTGCAAAAGTAAATGAATCTAAGTTAAGTAGAATAAGGAAGGATAAAATGAATGAACAAATGAATCATGCTCATGTCGTTCATCCATTCTTCTCCATCTAGAAATGGAACCCAATACGATGTTGCTGCACATTGCATCGCTCCATGAGAAAGTCGGGAACCTATCAGGAATCCCATTTGCCCATTTCTTCCACCGCTGACCTCAACATCGCCCCATAACATCTCTCCACCAGCTCTGTCATGCTGCCATGTCCACCATGTTACACTTCATCTTACGTTACTCCTCACGTAACATATGTACTATGTCCAACCATGCATATCAGTAAAATATATGCACTGTCTACCCAACAAATATTTGTTTTGCCGAACAACTTGTATACCCGCCTTCTCTAAACCAATTAACCAATCTGCCACATGCTGACCGAACACTTTGGTCCATACACAAATTATAGTAATTCTCTTCTCAAAAGGAGAATTGCGGAGATAAAGCGATATATAATTCAGTCGGCTCAAATGTACATGTGAAAGATGATGGTGCAAAACAAAAGCATGGCTCAAACAGGTTGGTGCTTCTACTAACTTTGATATAGCTCCAGTCCACTAAGTTGCCTTTGTAGGAAAGAGAGACTTTTCAGGACAACTGTTTCTCCATTGGTAGCACATGTTTTGAGGGAATTTGATAATTATTTGGACTATCATACATATAAAGTGGAAAGTTCTTCAGCTAGAAAACCCAAAAATGACATCACCTTTTAATTAAGCTAAACAACTGAGTTATGCTTCTTGTCGTTTTTAGTCATGCAGTTTACATTTACATGTGTTTGCCTTGTACTGCAAGTAATATCTGTCTCCACAACTGAACTTTCTATTCCATGTGTCGTAGTACAACATGAGAAATAAGGACATATAAGATGACTGGAAACCAAAGACTAACTAAAGCTTGCATTCACTTAGTTTTATTTGAGCTCGATTACAAAGAACTACAATAGTCATGTATTTATCAAGTTCAAATAAAATTGCAAGCAAAAATATGAGAGAATACTACGTAACCTAAATTAAGTTGCCATCTGCTATTCAGAAACATGACTGCCTCGTAAGATACTAAATCCAATAGATTCAACCAATTTATCTTTATGAAAGGAATAAGTCTCTGCTTGCACGATCTTGCATATCCTATATGTATTAGAGTTCACTTTTTTTAGTGCATAGATGCATAGAAGACTTGCTGGAATCAAACTCACCGAATCAAGCTAAATTGTACCCCTAGTTACATTCAAGAGATCACTGCACTCAGAACTGTAGCTATCTCGCAAATGGTTGGATGCATAATGTCTGACAGCTAGGCTATAGACAATCTCTTCACCAAGTATGAAAAACAGAAGAACTAAGTTGATAATGCATGTTCAATGGCTAGGCTACAAACAACATTGTGCAACACTAGGCGATGACTCTGTGTAGACAGCTCACTGAGACAATTGGTTCAGCTTCTATACACTCCACTGCTGAAACTTTAAAATAAAAAATCCAAATAGATTGTTGTAGATATGTATGCTTTATTAGAAAGAAAAAATATATTTGTTTCTTTATTTCTCCTCTTATACCCTCTTTCCCTACCTCTCAACTCTAGCATCATCTCGATCAACCACACCATCTCATTACATGCACACCTAGTCTACCATCTGTTTCATAAGTTTATCAGCATGCAATCACGCAAAAAAGGCTAAACAGGTTGTGGCATCCTACCTAGTTCAGCTAAAATTTTGGATAAAAGGAAACAAATAGAAAGAAAAAACAAGTGCTACCATCATGCAGTTACAAGAACATAATGTAAGTATACGAAACATAGTAAAGTAAAGAAAATGAAAAGGCGCTCACAAATGCTGATGAGATGGTCAGCATATAAAGGCGCTCACAAATGCTGATGCCGTACTTACATCAGAACTCTAGCCTCAATTTCTCAAACAGAGCTTCTTTCAAATAGTCATGTTGCACACATTTATAATCAGAGAAGTTGTATTGGCCCCTTGATATCAGAAAAGGCAAGGACAGCAAGTGCTGCAAAGTAACCTCAACAAGAAGTAATTATTATACTGCAATAAATAAACCTCTACAATTGAGTAGAAAGTGACGAAAAAAAGGAGCGCTCCATGTGCCTACATGACCTTACTTTTTAGAAAAGTCACAAGCTGCTAATAAAAAGTTTAAAACAACTTACATGCTAAGAGTACAAAATAACATCTACTCCTGCTATCCGATAATATAAGATCTTATTACATCGAATGTAATAAGATCTTTTATTATGGAACGAAGAGGGTACCATCTTCTGGGTGTTTGGATTATAGAGCTCACCAACATAGGCATTCGACTTTACGGCTAGAACTGATGATAGGAACTCCTCCTGTGCTTCAGCTCAGATCTCTAGTAGCTGAGTTTAGACCCATCTTGTTACTAAACAACTTCGTGCCACCAAACATCCCTGCCACAATCATGGCCTCATACGACACAGTCATAATTCACACCCTAGCCTTGATCGTGCATGGAGCTGCGAATTGGATTAGATTACTCACAACCATAGAAAGAAAGGGAAGACTAAAGATCAAATCCACTGGAGCAAACAATAGATTCTTCAGGAAAAGGTCGTCCATGGTTGCCGCATGGTTTATATGTGAGGAATCATTGTCGATGGACATAAAAAAAGTCGGGGCATCGTCTATGGCGTAGGAGATTGATTGGACTGACCTTGCGACACCCTCAGGCCTCAGGTATGGCGATGTGCCGATGTCGATGGCCAGCTCGGAGCCCATATCATGTTACAGCAGCGCCGAGTACCTGGGCACGATGTCCCGGCGTTGCGGTCGCAAAGGCCGCAGTGACGTCGAACCGCTTCTTGAAGCCGGCTGCGCCCGGTCATGGGCTGTCGAACGCAAACACCGTGACCGGCCATTCTCGGCGATGTACAACGCATTCAGGGTGGCCAGCTCCGTCCCGAGGTTGTGCCCCATTACCGTGATGCTCACCTCCTCGTCCTTGTACGTGTCCAACAGTTTCTGCACCTCAGTCATCAATGAATCCTAGCTTTCCCTCCTTCAAGAGGTACCACACTCAATAGAAAACACGAAGTACAACAATAAGTACAAAGAATCTGTAATCCAAATATAAATATGTGACTTGTAAATAGCAATGACAAGTGGATAAAGCATATGTGCAAATTCTAAGACATTAATATACTTATGCTCCAACTCAAATACTCAATCAATGAGACACACAAGAAATACATCGACTGTAATAAATAAATGAGCATTGTTTCTGGACAGCACCAACAATATCCCTCTACCTCCCCTTCAATTTTTAGATTCTGAATTAAGTTCTTGGTCTGGAATTAGAAGCCATGTATTAAAAAATCCTCAACAATGAATCAAGCTGAATAATATGCACCTTTAAATTGACGTCCGTTCCTCCATCATTACGCTTGTTACTCAGTAAGATTTTATTATCTCTATTAAGGTGAATGCAACAAACTGTCTGGCACAAAGGTCTCTAAATTAGAATGCTGGAATAAATCCATGCATGAAACTATTGTCTTAAGACATTGGCACCGAATAAACACCAGAACTTAATCAAGGTGCACACGAAGGCCATAAGTAGGAAGGAACAAAAGATAAAGAAGTTTAACCGTACTAACACATAAAGAAAAGATAATTATGAGGTGAAAAGGACTGAAAATCTAAGCAAATTGTACTGACAGAACCATCGGCATGCATCTTCCAGTTTGTACCACTCATGACCCCATGCCGGGGAACTCGCCCCTCTCTCCTGCGAACCAGACAAAAATCAGTAAAGACAAAAGTTTGACCTTCATTAGATTAAGTACTAATTTGACTTTAATTGTAAATCTTAGCAAAAAAAGGAACTAACCTGGTTCATTTTTCATGTTTTTTTTGTTATCGCTTTCGATAGTAGAACCCGATCCGTTTTTGGATTGAATGGACAAAAGGCACTAACCACACCCTTGTTGAACTTGATAAATTGTACCATTGGACAAAAGCAGATTATAGATTCATATATAAGAGAAAAGGAAGACTCAGAGCTATATGCATTAATGCATGGATGTCATCCACAGAATCTTTGCACCTTTTAATTTAGAGTATTTTTTCTTTAAGATGTCAACCATGAAGTAGACATGAATCAGAAGTAGAAGCGCTACTTCAGGGCAAAAAAAAGATATAGTACAACCGGTTCTTCTATCTATATCTAACCATGCATCATTAAGCTAAAAGTTTGGTTCATATCGGTCTCATCAGATGACCCATGAGATTGCCATTGGAGGATATGTGGCCTGCTGGGAACATCGACGGCAGCGGTGAAGCGCACGGTAATAGAATAGTCCTGTGTGACATATGTTTTCTTGCATTGTCTTGTGTAACGGGTTGATATTTGTCTAGGAATGGTAGTAGAAAGATTGTGTGGTGCTGATATTGAACTTATAATAAAATTGAGTTCTAGAAACAATTCCTTACATTGTCTCATTAGTAATCACACCAAGAACACTTATCCTCCTATAGATCTGACTTGACTCTGTGTTTTGGTGTGCAGAAATTGGTTACAGGTAGGAAATAATATAACTAATCGGTATCTTGAGTTGCAAAGAGATCACTCAGAACGGTGCCTGATATTATGCCATAAAGAACTCACATTTTTTATTGTCCCTCAGGATATGTACGCACCTTTCTCTGTTGGATGCATGCACAATTCTGAATTAAGAACAAATGACATGTTGATTAGCTATCTTACAAATGCTTTTCCGAGGGAAGTCGATTATGCATAAAAAGGCACTCTGTGATGCTGTATAAATTATGTCATGGGCGGGAAAGCAATTTTTGACCCCGTGATTTCTCTGTACATTAGGCAATGCCGTGAAGTAACTTTTTTACGAAGAGGGGAGCCCATCAATTTCCCACTGGATTTTCTAGTGTCCCGTTTTATAATAAGTTCTTTGCTGGAAAAAACATACATATAATTAGTTACTCTATTTGTCCCGACGTCGTGGACTATGTCTATAGTTTAATTTAATTTGTAAAGGAAACCGAACGGCGATTTCTATTTTCTACAGATAAAACATGGTGGCTTTAGACCAACATAAATATGTATACCTTTATTTAGGTTTCAGTTCAAAGGTCTCAATGCTCCAATTTCTCATTTTGAAACCTGAAACTGAAAGGAATTTAACAAATCAACATAGCCTCGTGGAGCCTTGATTTTAGTTGCATTAAGCCAATCAGAGTAAGAATGTAGTTCTGTATCCTAGCTGTGTACATCTTCTCTAAAAGTAATAATAAAGGCTACCATGTTCATTCAAGAATAAAAAATCCCATGTCAGGATAATCTTTCAGTACAAAAGCTTGGTGCATTTCCTTTAGACACTCTAAAAACCGACCACTGTTATGAACTTCAGAGATGAACACTTGATTCATAATTTGGTTTGCCATAAACTATAAACCAAAAGATTTAGACATTAAAGCAGCAGTGGTTCAGCATATGCTGGGTTCTAATAGGAGAGGAGTGCTTAGGAAAGAAAGAAATCGTTGCCATATTCAGATTCTTCCATGACTGTTAAATTTGAAGGAATAACTTATTGTATCAAAGACTATAATTTAATACAGAAGACATATCATGTGGAAACAGAAATATATGAGTATGGCAGGTGGGAACCATAGATCACAAGAAACAAATATTAGTTTAGTTGCACTCATATCATCAAGGGCATTGAGAGGTAACCTAACCTTGGAGATTGCATTTTGCTTCACCCAGTCCTTATGACTTCTCAATCAACCTTCCACAACTCTTCTGCATGTGCCGCCTGCAAACCGAGGAGAAGACAATGTTGGGTGGCCATGCGTTAGAGTGAAGGCGGATTAGGGAGAAGCAGTGATATGAACAAAGCTCGTAAAACACAAACCTGATTGCCATTGTATCTCATGAAAATATACTTCTGATGAAAACAAATATTTGCCATCGTTGTACCTGCGTGTCAAACAAAATATGATATGTTCTAACGAAAACGAAAGAAGATGATATGCATACCCCACAGAGGAAAATCATCTTGATTGTAGAAAAAATAGGGGAGCAACGTATTCATCAAAATGATACAGTACGAATTAAGCCTATAAGATGAACTGAGTCTGGAACTCTGGATCCACCATTACCGAGAGATCCATCCATCCCCATGACCCGAGTCATAGACGTACTTCTCTCCTTCCGCTCCTCTTTTGCCTAGATCCAAGCCGCCAAAAGGGATCCTGCCAAGGGCGGCGGCGGCATTTACCCGGATGGACCCGAGTTGGGATGTCTTGCACTGTGAGTCAGGGAGTCTGTAGGAAGTGGCGGCGGCGGCGGCGCAACAATGCAATCCTCATCTCCAACGGAATGGCGGCGGAGCGGAGGAGCAAGACGGTGATCTGCGGGACGAGATCAGGGAATGACGTGGTCGTGACCACCGACGGGCTGCTCTGCTCCACCGACATGGAGGCTCTACGGTGGCTCCCATAGCCGGATATGGCCACAACGAACACCGGACCGTTAAGGCTTGGTCCTCTTTCCATCAGATCGGGTTGGGGAAGGGAGCTCCTTGCCTTGCGGGGCGAGCGCGTGGCGACCAGTGCAGGCGAGGCGAGCGGGCGCCGGCGTGAAGGGGAGGCGGCGGGCGGGGCGAGGTGAGGATGGGTGGCGCAGTGGACGGCAGGTATGGCGGCGGGGATGGGTGCGCTGCGCAGGGATCGGCAGGTGTGGCGGCGGCTGTGTAGGGCTAGCGAGGGGAGGGGATTTTTTGTCGAAAGAGACCCTCTGCCGACTGGAATTGCCAAAAAAGACCCCCTGCGGACGAAATTGACAAAAGAGACCCCCTCACTAGTGGCGGCAAGCGCGGCAGGCGACACGTGTCACCAGCCACCACGCCGTGAGGCGGCGGGCCCGGCCGCCACAACACGAGGCGGCAGCCCGGTGTATAACGGTGCGTGCACAGTTCGTCGTGCAGCGACGTAACGGGCCGGGTCAGGTGGGCCCGGCCACCACCAGGTGAGGCGGCCGCCGCTGCCGCTGTCGCTCCCCGGCCGACACGGCCTGCTGCGCGCGCGACGAGACAGCGGGCCCGGCCGCCACTAGGTGAGGCGGCAGCGCTGCTTTGAGGCGCTGATTCCCGTGCGCGTACTCTTTTTCAGGCGCTGATTCTCGTGCGGCGTCAGTTTTGTTGCTTTGCCAGGACAAATTTTACTGTTGCTAACAGGGCTGGTTCCCAGGCGCGGAGGACGACGAATTTCACGCGCGGGAATCACTCTGGCTTTTGCTTCTTTTGCGTTAGCGGATGCGACGGCACTGCGAGAATCTGCAGTGTGACCGACATGAGAACTGTGGCAAATGGCGCTCATTCCCATGCTTTGAAAATTGCTGCTGCAGGTGAGGTGACAGCACCCAAGAGCGTGATTTCCGCGCGGGGATATGGACACTGATGCCTACTTTTGGTTCTGTAGTGCCGACAGTACAGGGATCCTAAAATATCCCGCCTAATTTCCTCTGTTCTCGCTTATTTTCTCGCCATCATTAATCGTCTGAGCCTATAAAAGAAGACACCGAGGCTCTCGTCCAGCCATCCTAGAAATCGCCAGTGCGCAAAGTGTGTACACATTTTTTTTCAGTCGATATGAGTTTGCCTTGTTCGGATCAAAGCATTAGGCCGAGGAAAATGAAGACTGCAAGTTTGCCTCCTGGGGTGGCAGTCCTGCGATGTTGGTGTGGCGATCTTTGCAAGGTGAAGGAGGTGACGGATTTTTCAGATTGGTTGGGCATGAAGTTTTTCATGTGCGCCAATTATGAGGAAGATCCTGCCGTAGCTATTTCAGAGTACGACAAGCCTCCGGTATGGTTTAACCATCACGAATAGATATTGTTGGTATTTTCATTGATTCTTTAGTAACATTCTTGTTTCTTGTTGTAGTCTCCTCCGCCTCTGTGCATGTACTATCGTTGGATTGACACGGAGAAGCCGGCTTGGGCAGTGACTGAGATTCGTGAAAGAAGTCGCCGTGCGTGGAATAGTTTATTTGCGGAAGAGCGACGCGAGAAGGCGGAAGCTGAGGAGAAAGCAGAGCAAGAGAGAGAGTTAAAAGAATACTATGCGGAGCAACACCGTTTTTTTGAGGAAATGGGAAAGAAAAACAAGAAAGAGGCTCGTCGCATGGAGGAGCAGGAACGACAGCGAAAGGAGGCTCGTGAGGCGGAGAGGCGGAGAAAGAAATAAAGGGCTCGTCAGGCCAAGGCAGCAGAAGAAGCTGGCGATGGAAAAGGAAAATATCCATGTTGGACTCAGTAGATTCCTGTGGTAGTATTTTAAATTTTGCAATCATTTGTATCTTTATTTCTGCAGTTTAGTGTAGCTTCATTTCAGTAGTTAAATGTAGCTTTATTTAAATTCTACGATGTATCTTATTTTCAGTTGTACCTTATCGTGTTGTATCTTATTTTCAGTTGTACCTTGTCGTGATGGAAAAAATATATAGTTTTAGAATAAAGTAGTGGCATTTTCTTTCCCTCCACTAATTATCAAGCATCGTGCAACAACTATAAAATGAAATTAAGATAGAACATAATGTCTTACAATAAGAGAGTACAAACTAATAATGCAAGTACATCTGAATTAAACGGTACAACTGGAATACAGCTTAAAAACTACATTAAGGCATCATCGTCATCCTCCGTCGATGCAGAACTCTTGCCCTTTGAGGATGCAGAACTCTTACCCTTGGATGATGAAGAACTCTTGCCCTTCGAGGATGCAGTACTCTTGCCCTTGGACGATGCAGAACTCTTGCCCTTTGACGATGCAAAACCCGGAAGCGGCGGCATGAAGATATCATCTTCGTCCTCGCTCTCCTCAGTCCATAAAAATGGATGGTTTTCTGCAGTCCTTCTAAAAGTTTCACTCTTCGGCTCCACAACCTTCTTCCACCTTGCATCCAACCTAAGAAGTTCTTTACGTACCTCCTCATAGGTCCTTTCAGGCCACCCAGACCTACGTAATTGGTGAGCCAACTCATTCATTATGGTGTCACTACCGGTGAGATCGTCCCATGGAACTATCCTATTGTCCATCCTGAAATCGGTAGCTAGCCTCAGAAGAGTGCTACTCATCCCAGGGTGAAAACTACGATCGAAAGGATAATGGGACATCTCGACTACACTACACTCGAATGCTTATCCACCTCCGTCTGAAGGGGGTTTTATAGGTAAAGAGGAGAAAATGGCGGGAAAGAACGACTGCGGTATGGAGGGAAAGGGTTGGCGGGAACATATGGCGGGAAACGGGTGGCAGGAAGATATGGCGGGAAGGGGTTGGCGGGAAACGGGTGGCGGAACATATGGAGGGAAAGCGTTTGCGGGAAAATATTGAGGGGAAAGCGTTGCTTGAAAATATATTTTTTTCAATGTCTAAGACGGGCAATGGTTGCACAGTATTCATCAGCCAAAATTTTAAAAAAAATTCATTTCGGCCTAACATAAGCAAAAGAGTGGAGCGGGATAGTATGGCGGGAGATATAGGCAGGAAAAATTGTTCCTGACTGGTGCATTTTTATTTCAGCATACATAGATGTTCAAATTGAAAAGTCTGATACACACATATGTAGATACAATGGGTCACGCACGTGCATAGATGAATCACCCTACTTAACGACGACCACCTGGCCTTTCCTTACGACCGGAAGGCGACAAGCGATTAGGTGGCCGGGGCACACGAAGACCGCGGCCGTACTCCAATTCGGCTTCATGTGTCTGCGAGTCCTGCGTAGGTGGTGGAGTCGCGAATCCTTGTTGCGAACCTGAAGCATAATTGTAGGCGTATGGTTGTGACTCCGGGGGGATAAAAGATGGGCCAATAACGTCCCCTCCGAAGAACTCTGTAACTAATGACGTAACCGTGTCGCCAAGATCATGTGATGCTCCCCGGAGGCCTGTGTTGACGCCATGATCATGTGATGCTCCCCGGAGGCCTGTGTTGACGCCGCGTTGGGTGTTCTCATTGCCCCAATTAACATCAGGTGTGTCCTGCACATAGAAACATTTTAAACAAACTGTTAGAGGATAATATATGATATCATTGTAAATGCATTGAAATGTAAACATGACTACCTGAGCATATCCCTCTCCTATACTGTCTGGCCATTGTACGTGGTGCTGGTTTAAATCTGGTACACGAGTCTCCTCGGGCATGGGGATCCCTCGCGTGGAGAGATACGGCTGAGATCCCTCATCTTGGGTGTATGCATCATATCCTGTGTACGCATATGGGTTAGGGGAAAGAAATTGCTCGGGCATCGAATCCAAGCCCGTGCCATGGTCCTGAGATGTCTGCCCCTGACGAAGCTGCATCGAAGAAGAGCGATGCAACGGCAGAGCTGAGTCATGTCGTGGCAATGTCGTTTTAGTACTCGGACCCTCCCCCATTGCTCATGGCTCGTACACGCCTCGCTCGGTCTGGACGACGGTGCCGCACTCGGTCTGGCTGACCTCGCTACCGGCATGTATGCTCCAGTGGCAACATCGTCGCCTCTACCGCATCTGAACTTCTTTGCCATGAATTGTTGCAAAAGTTTCTGGAATGTCTTGCGATATGGGCCCTGGGCCGGCATGCTATCCGTAGCCATCTGCCCTACTTCGTTGACATTTTCAAGCTGAACAATATTTGGATGTTATTTAGTTCAAATGATTATGAAATGATGGACCTAAAAAAGTTACAAGTGATTACCAGGTGGTCACGATAGTAAGCTGCATGCAGCTCAACATGTCTTCGCGCCTGCTCCTCTTGTGTGAGATGTGTTGGTATAGTAGCTGGCTGACTGGCCAGGCTAGCACGTGTGTTCATGCAGTACCACTGCTTGTACGCTTGATCTGTACTTCCATCGTACGGTCTGCGAAATTAAATAATTACATAAACCGTTGTGATGAAAGCAAAGCATCTTCACGCATCGTATGATCATCGTAAAAAAATAATGTACATAAAATATACCTAAGTTGACGCACTATATCTGCTAGCGCTTCATTTTCCCACTTGTGTACCCATTCACTGTTCTCTTCCCTCCAATCGTATAAACTCCAACCCCTGCCCATATTTGTTAGCCTGCAAATTATGTAACAAAGTGTGAGTTTAGTAAATTAAAAATGACACTAACTATTTAGGGATGTCACATCTTACTTATGTGTTTCCTCGTCGATACGTCTGGGAAAAGGTGGTGGAATTTCTTGATAGAGACCGAACTGTCTCATTACACGCTCTGGGTTGTAAGGTTCAACACACCACAGGAACAATAAGTTGCAGCGAGTCAGCCAGAATGCACTATCGGTCAACATGCCTGGTGTGAAGTGTCGAGCATCAAAGACCATTTTTAGCTGGTCCTGAGTCCACGGGTTTCATGTGACTTCTGCCTCATCAAGTATCTCAAACTGCTGGTGGTACATAGGGTAACAATTTTTCGCAATATCTGGAGACCAACGTTTCCGTGCCTTTGTCCACCTGGTGGCCATAGTTGCGCTAGCACCCTCGCCAAAGTCGTATGGGTATATGGGTTGTACTATACGAGGTCGTCCTACAGGGAGGTATTCCCAGGACCACAACTGTAGAAACTCATAGGCGACACAAAGTAATGGAGCTTTTTGTGCGAAAGTGGTTTTTTGCGTGGCATCACACAAGCCTCTGTACGTATGAGATAGCATGGCAGAACTGAAGCTGTATTTTGGCTGCTCGGGTAAAGGTTCATCTACCATATTCTCTGCAATGTAGATGAGACCAGGGAGAACAACGTCCCCATGTGAATTTGGAAATAGATTCCCGAGGAGCCACAACAAATACGCAAACAGATGTCTTTTTCTCGTCTCCTCATTGGCGAAGCTAGATAAATTAAGAAAGTTATCACGAAGCCAGACGAGTGGGATGCCCCGAGGGTTACCAGAACGTTGTGATTCTGGCATTTCCATCCCAAGACGGGCTGCTATATCTAATGCCCAAGTTGGAGACACTCGTAGAGAGACTACCGGCTTACCTCTAATTGGTAGAGCAGTGATCATAGAAACATCTTTCAGTGTAGGTGCAAGCTCCCCAAAACGAAAGTGAAAGGTGTGGGTTTCAGGTCTCCACCGGTCAACGAGGGATGTCAAAAGGGATGGGTCCGAACGTACTTGGTCGTAGCATGATGTGAGCCTAGCAAAACCTTGTAGTCCATAAGCGTCAAGGTGAGCAAGGAAATGATTGTGTATTGGCCATGTTTTCTTTATGGTTCGAAGTCTGAAAGGCCGATAATCATGCTTAGTATTTGGTTTCAAAAATAGGTGGCAACGGTGGCCGGCGTCATGGGGCCCCTGCAAAAGCACTGGCACTTCACCCATAACCTGCACACAAACATACAAATATAAATTACGAGGAAGACAGAAATACAAATGCAAATCAAAATTAACTTAAAAAATACAAAGAGATACGATTTACATTAATTATCTAAAGTTAACATCAGGAGTACAATAATACAAAGAGAATCGATTTAAATTTAATATAAGTACACATAACGAGTAGAAATATAAATAGACATGGCGAGTACATATATATCAACATCATGCGTTGTTGTTGGCTCGATACGGGCAGTCTTTGCGTGAATGTCCAGGACACCTGCAAACGCGGCATCGCCTTGGTTCTCCCATCTGGCTTTGGTCCATGTCATTGCGATGACGCCTAGACTGACGTCGTCCCTTTGCGGTTCTCATCAAGTTGGTGTTCGGAACCCATTTCGGCCCATCTGGCCACAACATTTTGTAGTTCATATCAATGCCCCAAGCCCAGAACTCACCGTTCCAAGTGTTGTACAGATTATACATGTTGAAGTACGGCGATATGTATGGCTCGACGCTGATTTTTTGAACAGCAGCCGCCCGGAGCACATGAGTGCAAGGGTAGCCCTCAAGCTTGGGCTTGTTACAAGTGCACTCACAGGAGGTTGAGCCAAGGGTGACAGCTTGCTTTTTTGATCCTCTGTGGTGACCCTTAACGTACTTGGCTCGCACATTGACCTCCCACTTATTCCTAAGTGCGTCCACTTTCCTGCAGCCATGACTTTGGGACTTCTTTGCTTTCTCATCCAGATGTCTTTGCATCTTCTCGGACCATGGCTTGTTCAATTCAACTTGTGCTTTGGCGACGGTGACCCTGTCTGCAAAGTATGACAGGGTCCGGTTCCAAGTTTCTTCAATTAGGGCTGTGATAGGCAGTGCTCGCACCCCTTTAAGAACACCATTGTACACCTCTGACATGTTGCTGGTCATTATTCCATACCGAGCCCCGGTGTCGTGAGCCTGCGCCCACTTCTCCAAATGAGGGCAATTCTCAGTGATCCACTGGCTCAAATTTATGGCCGTCCTACGACCCCTCCGGTCTTCTCTGTGCGGCAAGGCCGCGCGGTCGATCTCACCATTGATACCTGCCCATATCGCATTCATTTTGGCTTCAGTTTTTTGCATGCACATCCTCTTGAATAACTTGAACCAATCCTTGTGTTTGAATTTAGAGTAAAAGTTTGCTGCCAAATGCCTCATGCACCACCTTCCCTCTAGATCAGGCTAGCCCCACTCTTCTTCCGACGCCTTAATTATTTCAAGAGCGCTTAATAATCCAGTGTTGCGATCAGAAATGATGCAAACACCTTTACGCTCTTTCACGACACCAATCTTCACGCAGCTCAGGAACCACAACCAGCTATCTTTGTTCTCGCTCTCGACCAATGCATATGCAATAGGAAGAAGCTGATTATTTGCATCCGCTGCAATCGCCACCAATAGTGTTCCCTTGTACTTTCCAGTGAGAAAGGTACCATCAACAGATAATACCGGGCGACAGTGCCTGAAGGCTTGTATAGTCTGGGCGAATGCCCAGCATAAGCGGTCCAGGATTAGCTCACCCGGGTTCATTGGGTTTGGACGTTCTCTCCGCCAAACTTGAGTCCCCCTATTAGCACTTGCTATTTGATGAAGCATTCTAGGGGCATAAGAATATGCCTCCTTATAGGTACCATACAAGTTCTTGAATATACTTTCCTTCGCACGCCTAGCCTTGCTATAGCTAACAGGGAATCCAATTAGATCCTCTGCATCTTTTTGCAGAGCCCTAACACTAATGTTGAGACTTCCCTGCACAATTGTTTCCATCGTCTGTGCCACAAATTTTGCTGTCACATTGCAGTGATCTGAAAGAGTTCCAGTTTGCTCACAGGTATGCTCCACTATTTTTGTGATATGCCATGACTGACATACCCCAGGCTTCAGTCTAGCGAGAACTCTTCCACGGCAACCTTTCGCGGTGTGGATGCATATGACCTTCAACTCTTTTTTATCAGACTGCTTCACTCTATGCTGGCGATGGATGCCGATTGCATAGCTACCCATTGCCTGGTAAGCAGACTTCTTATCTGGGAAAACTTGCCCAACCTCCAGGCTTCCCGCTCCTAGGCCAGAAGCAGAGTGAAATTCGTTGGTGATGCTCATATCCTGTAAAAACCCAGGTTGCAGTGCCGCCGCGACCGCCCTCTGAGGAGGAACATCTTCTTCTCCGCTTGACTCCGAAGACGCAGAAGAATGATCATCATCATCTAGCGCCTCCGGCAATCCCTCCACGTGTTCGCTCATGTCAACGGCCGCCGACCAATATCCTGTGTCATACACAGGCTGGCCGCCCGTCGGTTTCGATGGGCCGATGCTAGGGGCTGATGTGATGGCCAACTCGACCTCACCACCCCTGCTACTGCATCCGGCAACATCAGTGACTGAAATGAACTCCACATACACCATCGGCTGACCATACATTGAGTTATTGGGATTGCTTGCAAACCTCATGTACGACCCCCACGACCGATCACCTGTGACAGGCCGCAAACCCCAACGGGCAACCGTCCCATCATTTCCTCCGTCAACGACGAAGGCCTCCATTGTCATTTTTTTTCCTGCATCACTGGGCCAAACACCGCTCGGATGCACCTTCTAACAGCTGCGTAACCCACGTTGACCATGTCTCTCACCACTACTGTAGTCGACTCACAGAAGGACACATCCATCCCGCATGGACCGATGCGTAAGACGTTCCCATAGTACACTACTAAATTTTCCATAGTACCTAACCAACATACATGTTTACATTTCAAATAATTAGTAACTGAACATTTAGTAACGATGACAACATTTACATATCTTACGACTAAAATAATAACCATATTTTCGTTATAAATATTCGGTTTGTTTTTAGAATCATTTGCTTAGACTTTAAGGGTTTGTTTGGTTAACGGGTATTTAAAGATCTATTTTTCTTAAACTTGTCTACGAGCGTAACAAACAAAAACTCTGTTTGCTTTTCTCTAACTACCCCAAAAATATCCTAAAATAGTTCTCGTAATATGCAAAAACTTAGCTTCTGGAAAAACGACTATTAGTAAAATATGGTTTTCTACATAATTTTCTTACAACAGGTTATGACAAAACTGAGGGTAAGTACTAGCTATCCAAACAAACACTAAACATAATATTACGATAATAACATTTAAATATCATATGAGTAAAATATCTAATTTCTTCCGGCATGATATAATGTTTTCATATCATACGATAAAATTCATTTATTTACAAATAATAATTTTTGCAGCGGCATGACAGTACATCAATATAAAAAATAACATACCGCATGGGAATTACTCGCTATCCAAACAACCAGTAAACAATAGTACGATAATAACATTTTAATATCATATGAGTAAAACATTTAATTTCTTTCGGCTTTATATAAATTTTTTTCACATCATACGATAACAATCATTTATCTACAAATAATAATATTTGCAGCAGCATGCACATTATTCACAATAGTACATCAATACAAAAAATATTAACAAAATTACAGTGTCATTTTTCACCTTAGCTCCAATATGGATGTGCTTGCGAATGCAATTAAGCGTCAAAATAGTTCCAATAAATATCCGCCGCCAGTATTATATGAACCTCGTCAACCTATTATCACATTAACAACAATATTACACACGGATTTTTCTTCCTGCTAACAAAAGTATGAAAATAGCACTTCCATGTATGTGTTCATCACCTCAAAATGGGACAGCGAAAGTGGAAACACAATTTCTTCAATCACGTCTTCTCCTCCTTGTTTGCTACTAAGATGAATTATTTTACCTAATTACATACATCATTAAGTACATTAGCACCTAATCTTAACATATAAAATTTAGATTATTGCGATATAACAAACACTGGTAGAAAAAGAGGCTTCCGTCCAGCCCCATTAGTCGCGAAACTGTAGGAACCGCGACTAATGAAGTCTTTAGTCGCGGTTCGGCAGACGAACCGCGACCAAAGGCTTGGGCCAGGGCGCTCGGTGGCCAGCTGGTGCACGTGAGGGGCTTTAGTCACGGTTGGCCAGGCCAACCGCGACTAAAGGTGCCCAAAGGCCTTTAGTCGCGGTTGGCCTGGCCAACCGCGACTAAAGCTCCTCCCCTATATATACTAGTTCAGCGCACTCACTTAGCCATTTGGTGCCACTTCTCTTCACAAGGGGGTGTAGGTTTGCTTTTGGTTCCTCTTATGCACACAAGGTGTTTGATGAAATGCCCAACAGCGTGAAACAAACATGATATGAAGTGTTGGAGCCACACTTGAGGTTCCTCCTCGATCGCGGTTAGCAACTTGAACCTTTCATGCATGTGTGTCATTGATAAAATATGCATGTGTGTTGTTCATTGTTTAATTTCTATTGTTTATAGCTAGTTACTTTAACAAATGCATGATGGTTAATTATATATTTTATATTATAATAATGCAGATGAATCGGCAATGGATGTACGGTAACCGACTCTCCCGCGAGTTCACTACGGGTTTGAAAGATTTCCTCGTAGTGGCTAATGCGAACAAGCAGAAGGGTTTTGTTATCTGTCCATGTGTTGACTGTAAGAATCAGAAGGGTTACTCTTGCTCAAGAGAAGTTCACCTGCACCTGCTTCGGCACGGTTTCATGCCAAGCTATAATTGTTGGACCAAGCATGGAGAAAGAGGGGTTATAATGGAAGAAGATGAAGAAGGGGATGATTTCATCGATGAAAGCTATCTTGCTCATTTCGGTGATACTTTCATGGAGGATGCTGAAGGTGAAGGGGAAGGTGAAGGGGAAGGTGAAGGGGAAGGTGAAGGGGAAGGTGAAGGTGAAGGTGAAGAAGAGGCACGTGATGAGACCGTTGATGATCTTGGTCGGACCATTGCTGATGCACGGAGACGCTGCGAAACTGAAAAGGAGAGGGAGAATTTGGATCGCATGTTAGAGGATCACAGAAAGTCGTTGTACCCTGGATGCGATGATGGTCTGAAAAAGCTGGGCTGCACACTGGATTTGCTGAAATGGAAGGCACAGGCAGGTGTAGCTGACTCGGCATTTGAAAACTTGCTGAAAATGTTGAAGAATATGTTTCCAAAGAATAACGAGTTGCCCGCCAGTACGTACGAAGCAAAGAAGGTTGTCTGCCCTCTAGGTTTAGAGGTTCTGAAGATACATGCATGCATCAACGACTTCATCCTCTACCGCGGTGAAGACGAGAATTTGAACGAATGCCCGGTATGCACTGCATTGCGTTATAAGATCAGAGGCGATGACCCTGGTGACGATGTTGAGGGCGGGAAACCCAGGAAGAGGGTTCCCGCCAAGGTGATGTGGTATGCTCCTATAATACCATGGTTGAAACGTCTGTTCAGGAACAAAGAGCATGCCAAGTTGTTGCGATGGCACAAAGAGGACCGTAAGTCGGACGGGGAGTTGAGACACACCGCAGATGGAACGCAATGGAGAAAGATCGACAGAGAGTTCAAAGATTTTGCAGCTGACGCAAGGAACATAAGATTTGGTCTAAGTACAGATGGCATGAATCCTTTTGGCGAGCAGAGCTCCAGCCATAGCACCTGGCCCGTGACTCTATGCATCTACAACCTTCCTCCTTGGTTGTGCATGAAGCGGAAGTTCATTATGATGCCAGTGCTCATCCAAGGTCCGAAGCAACCCGGCAACAACATCGATGTGTACCTAAGGCCATTAGTTGATGAACTTTTACAGCTGTGGGGCAGACCTGGTGTCCGTGTGTGGGATGAGCACAAAAAAGAGGAATTTAACCTACGAGCGTTGCTTTTCGTAACCATCAACGATTGGCCTGCTCTTAGTAACCTTTCGGGACTGTCAAATAAGGGATACAATGCATGCACACACTGCTTACATGAGACTGAAAGTGTACATTTGCCAAATTGTAAGAAGAACGTGTACCTTGGGCATCGTCGATTTCTTCCGAAAATTCATCCAGTAAGAAAGAAAGGCAAGCATTACAACGGCAAGGCAGATCACTGGCCGAAGCCTGCGGAACGCACTGGTGCTGAGGTATTTGATATGGTCAAGGATTTGAAAGTCATCTTTGGAAAGGGTCCTGGCGGACAATCAGTTCCGAAGGGAGCTGACAGGCACGCAGCCATGTGGAAGAAGAAATCTATATTCTGGGAGCTAGAATATTGGAAAGTCCTAGAAGTCCGCTCTGCAATCGACGTGATGCACGTTACGAAGAATATTTGCGTGAACCTCCTAAGCTTCTTGGGCGTGTATGGGAAGACAAATGATACAAAGGAAGCACGGCAGGACCAGCAACGTTTGAAAGACCCTGATGACCGGCATCCGGAATGGTTTCAAGGTCGTGCCAGCTACGCTCTGACCAAAGAAGAGAAGGTCATCTTTTTTGAATGCCTGAGCAGTATGAAGGTCCCGTCTGGATTCTCGTCCAATATAAAGGGAATAATAAACATGGCGGAGAAAAAGTTCCAAAACCTGAAGTCTCACGACTGCCACGTGATTATGACGCAATTGCTTTCGATTGCTTTGAGGGGGCTCCTGCCGGAAAATGTTCGAGTAGCCATTTTGAAGCTATGTGCATTCCTCAATGCAATCTCTCAGAAGGTAATCAATCCAGAAGATCTACCACGGTTACAGAACGATGTGATCCAATGTCTAGTCAGTTTCGAGTTGGTGTTCCCGCCATCCTTCTTCAATATTATGACGCACCTCTTGGTTCACCTAGTCGAAGAGATTTTCATTCTCGGTCCTGTATTTCTACACAATATGTTCCCCTTCGAGAGGTTCATGGGAGTATTAAAGAAATATGTTCATAACCGTGCTAGGCCAGAAGGAAGCATCGCCAAGGGCTATGGAAATGAGGAGGTAATTGAGTTTTGTGTTGACTTTGTTCCTGACCTTAAGCCGATTGGTCTTCCTCGACCGCGGCACGAGGGGAGACTAAGTGGAAAAGGCACGATCGGAAGGAAATCAACGACATGTATGGACGGCCATTCTCTGACTGAAGCACACCACACTGTACTGACCAATTCCAGCTTGGTGGCTCCGTACTTTGAGAAACACAAGAATATTTTACGCTCGGACAACCCGGGGAAGCCTGAATCCTGGATTAGGAAGGCCCACATGGAGACTTTCGGCAGTTGGTTGAGAAAACATTTAATGAATGACAATGATGTTGTAGATCAGTTGTACATGTTGGCCAAGACACCATCTTCGACTATAACGACTTTCCAAGGGTACGAGATAAATGGGAATACATTTTACACGATCGCCCAAGATAAAAAGAGCACCAACCAAAACAGTGGTGTCCGCTTTGATGCAGCAACCAAGAATGGGCAAAAGGTCACATATTATGGTTACATAGAGGAGATATGGGAACTTGACTATGGACCCTCCTTTAAGGTCCCTTTGTTCCGGTGCAAATGGTTCAAGCTAACAGGAGGTGGGGTAAAGGTGGACCAGCAATACGGAATGACAATGGTGGATTTCAACAATCTTGGTTACCTTGACGAACCATTCGTCCTAGCGAAAGATGTCGCTCAGGTTTTCTATGTGAAGGACATGAGTAGCAAACCGAGGAAACGGAAAGATAAGAAAACGATCAGTACATCATGCGATGATCCAAAGCGCCACATTGTTCTTTCAGGGAAAAGAAACATCGTGGGAGTGGAGGACAAGACAGACATGTCAGAAGATTATAATATGTTTGCTGAAATTCCGCCCTTCAAAGTCAACACCGACCCAAGCATTAAGTTAAATGATGAGGATGCTCCATGGATACGGCACAATCGTAAGCAAGCAGGGACACAAGGGAAGAAATGATGTGTAATAATTTATTGTACCAAACTTTGTTGAATGGATCATGTGAATTATATTACCCGTGATGTGTTTGGTGTCCATTTTCGAATGATTCGAGATACCACTGATGATACATGAAATTTGGAGTGATTTAGTCATACTCCTGCCTAGGCGTATAAAATTTTGAATTGAATTAGTTTTATTTTTCTGAATTTTTTGATATATTATTTGTATTTTTAACATTTTGAATTGAATTAGTTTTATTTTTCTTAATTTTTTGATATATTATTTGTATTTTTAGAATTTTGAATTGAATTAGTTTTATTTTACTGAATTTTTTGATATAATATTTGTGTTTTTAACATATTGAATTGAATTAGTTCTATTTTTCTGAATTTTTGATATATTATTTGTGTTTTTAACATATTGAATTGAATTAGTTTTATTTTTCTGAATTTTTTGATATATTATTTGTATTTTTAACATTTTGAATTGAATTAGTTTTATTTTTCTTAATT
>NC_041385.1:439741403-439780172 GCF_002162155.2 Triticum dicoccoides
AATTTTTTGATATATTATTTGTGTTTTTAACATATTGAATTGAATTAGTTTTATTTTTCTGAATTTTTTGATATATTATTTGTATTTTTAACATTTTGAATTGAATTAGTTTTATTTTTCTTAATTTTTTGATATATTATTTGTATTTTTAGAATTTTGAATTGAATTAGTTTTATTTTTCTGAATTTTTTGATATAATATTTGTGTTTTTAACATATTGAATTGAATTAGTTTTATTTTTCTGAATTTTTCGATATATTATTTGTATTTTTAACATTTTGAAAAAGAAAAAGTATTTTAAGAATACCTTTAGTCGCGGTTGGCCTGCCCAACCGCGACTAAAGGTCGTTGCGCGCGGGAACAAAACCCCGCCAAAAAAGCCCTTTAGTCGCGGGTCTCCTCCCCAACCGCGACTAAAGGTCACCCTTTAGTCGCGGGTTGCCTCCCCAACCGCGACCACAAAAGGTTTCATGCCTAATTAAAAAAGTTTAAGATTTTATAAATTATAAAATGCATTTAATTTATTGTTTAAGGCACGGTTTTATTCACCAAAGCGCATTTAAATACTTTACAAATGTGGTTTTCAACGTGACAATTATCAAGGGATTATTTGCCACGCTTTGAACATTTTAGTTTTTATGTTTGAAATTTTTAATTTTTTAACTTGATTTTGAATTTTTAAATTCGAAAGGGACTTGAATCATCACGAGATTAACCACAGTAATCGTGGTGATGTGGTACCATTAGCAGAGGTTAATGTATCCGGGCGTCACACTCAAGTTCTCTAGCAAATGACTCAAGTTCTCTAGCAAATGACTGCAGCTCATGGTCTGAAACCATAAGACTGCTCTCGCGCTCTACCGCGACACCCTCTCCCACCCCTTCCTCGCCCCCTCCTTTTGCCACCGCCCTTTCGCCACCGCCACCGCCCCCCTTCTTCACTTAATTAATTTGTTTTTACTACATGTTTTCAGGACTGACATAATGGCGGACGATAGAGCTGACCCGATTATGGACAACTATGATCCGGACGGTGAAGCACATATGTTCGGCATCATAAACGGCGATATTCTATATGTGCCGACCGGACAAGAAGAAGATGATATCTCTTCTTATCTGAACCTTGACGGTGAAGATGAAGGGCGCCGTCAGCAAGATGATGCCGAACAAACGTCGATAAACGACGATCTTCAAATGGAAGTAGCAACCACCTCCGGCGCCGAGGTATATATATACATTAAGCCTCTGGTGATACAAACTAACTGATTTGAATAAATATGTGTGTACTAACGCGCGCGACTCTCTTTCTTATTTTAGCCCTCGGCCGGATCGTCGAAACAATCGAGTACATCGTCAAAGCGTGGCGCAACCAAGACGATGAAACAAGGAGAAACATGCACCATCGAGGTTGTCGACAGTGCAACCGGCAGGCCGCTGGAGCCCCGCAAGAACGCCACCAAGTTTGTCAACCAATGTGGAGCCGTTGTTAGAGACAACGTCTCGATCACCGTCCAGGAGTGGAATAAGCCAAAGAAGGCACGAATTGCTGGTTTCACTTTTGTCGATAAGAGAACAAAAAAAGATTGCTTCAAGAAGCTTATGGAACATTTCGTTCTACCTCCGGAATACAACAAATTCGATGAGGAGGGTAACAAGATTGAGGAAAACAAGGAGAGGAGGAGGCTAGTCAAACAGTTCGCTCTTCATAAGATGGCCGACGCATTCCGGAAATTCAAGCAAAATCTAGCCCATGACTTTGTCAAGCAGAACAAGACTCCGGATTTCAAAGGACAATATGAGAAACTGAAACATGATTGGCCAGAATTTGTGAAGCAAAAGAAATCGGAGCAGTTCATTCAAATATCGAAAAAAATAAGGAAAATGCGGCTAAGAAGGAGTACAATCATATTATGGGGCCAGGAGGGTATCGCCTTTGGGAGCCTAGGTGGGAGAAGATGGAGAACGAGCTGAGGGCGCGAGGAATCCGTCCAGGTACGGAGGGATGGGACCCAAGGGCCAAAAGCTGGTGGTACGGGCATGGGGGAACGCTGAACCCGGAGACAGGGGACTGTGTTTACCGGGGCAAAATAATTAAACCCACCCAAGCCCTTATTGACGCAATGAGGCATGCTCAAGAGGGGAAGATCAAGTTCAACAGAGAGAACGACGCGCTGACAAAAGCCCTCGGGAATCCTGAACACGGAGGACGTGTACGAGGCATGGGGCACATTCCGTGGAAAATAGGGTTCCCCCAGAACGATGACCCGTACGGTTACAGAAGCCGGAAGAGAAAGATGGATCAGGAAGCAGATGTTGTGGCGCGGTTGGCATCGGAAATGGATGTGATGAAGAAAACCGTGAGTGTACTAGTAGCCGAACGAGATGCAGCTCGGGCGCAGCATGAAGATCATCCAGCGGATCTCAGAAGCCAGCAGCGGAGAAGCAGTGTGGCTTCCACGGAGGCCCCACCGGCTGGTGCAGATGCACCGACGATCGAAATTACTGCACCGGAGCCTCTGGTGGTCGAAATTACTGCACCGGAGCCTCCTCGCTACCCCGTGGACGATATAAAGGAGATGAAAGAATGTCATCTATATTATCCTATCGGGAACATGTCCATGAAGGTAGCCATCGGCAGTGCTTTACCATGTTTACCTGGAGCACTCCACCACAACACCCCCATTCAAGATGGCTATGCTCGTGTCACGGTGGAGGACATAGTCCAAGGGTTTGAGGACCTGGAGATTGACATTGCTACACCTGAAGGGGAGAAAAGACTTGGAGATGTCAAGCGCCATTTCATTCTATGGCAAAAGAAGTTTATCAAGTTTCCAGGCGAGGCGCCAAGGACAACAAGTCCACCCCCCTACGGTGGTGGCGGTTCACCTACACCTCCGTCACGTCAGCCGACGCCCCCCAGTCCACAACGTCCGGCGGGTGATCAGACGCCGCCCCCCAGTCCTCGTCCGGCGGGTGATCAGACGCCGCCCCCCAATCCACCTCCGGCAAAGAAGCAGAAGCAGTCCTGGATTATTAACCCGGACCCTTATGTACCTAAGACCACAAAGGTATCGGAGCCATCATTGAAGCCTCTCCCCACAAGGCCTTGGGAACGTAGTGCCGAGGAAACTGCCGCGGCCGCGGCTGCTGATCATGAGAAATGGAAGGCGGACTGCAAGAAGAAAAGAGAGCCCGAGCCCAAGCCAGTATTTTCTGATGAGCAAAAGAAGTGGGCTAAGTCATTTTTGAGCACACCGTCCCAAGCCGCGAAGAATCTGCCTGACGACTATGCACGTGAACTTCGTAGGCAGGCACTCATGTTGAAGGAGAAGAAAGAGCGGGCGGAGAACCAGGAGAACAAAGCCTTGGAGGAGGCCGAGAAAACGGAATTAAAAAGTAAAAAAAGCGGGAAACGAGTTGCCCATCTCGGGGAACAAAGTAAACAATCGATTGCCCCGCTTATAGTGAAAGCCGCCGGTCCGGATGACCCCGATATCATAGCAGCTGCGGCAGCACATGGATTGACTGTAACGAGTGCCAGAGAACAAGCGGCCAACTTAGGTATTACTCTTCGTGAACTGTTAGGCCTTGATGAGGCGCCAGTGAAGGAGGTAGTAATTACATATGTGAAGAATGGGCCTCTCGTCGAGCCTGCACAGGAACAGGATCTACCTCCACAAATGAAAGGTCTGCTGAAATGGTACAAGGGTTACATAAAAAATAAAAACGCCAAAGAATATATTTATGCGGAAGTTAGATATGAGCATCACTTCAAACATTACTATGTACAAATTCATCTGAGTGAATTGTTCCAGCTTTTCAATCTGCGCGAGCTCGACAAATCTATCATCAGTTGCTACATTCTGTAAGTGATTTATTTCTACCCCATCTCGTTCATATTGCCTGCACTATATATATGTCCTAACTATATTGTTGTGTCCGCTATTATACATGCAGAATGAAGATTAAGGAATGCAGAGTAAGGAACATCCATGATGTTTGGTTCATTGACCCACACATCGTTAATGGATATGTGTTGGAGCATCACCCCGCCGACATGGAGGCAGACCTGTGGCAGTTTCTTACAAAGCAGGAACTCAAAAGTGATATTCTATTTCCTTACCATTTTGGGTGAGTGTTTCTGTCTTGAGCACATTCTCTTTTGTTTACTCCATGCATGGTATGTGGTCGGCTAATCGATGAGTTATGCATGACGTACTGTGCATGTATCGTGTCCGCAGGTTCCACTGGATTCTGCTAGTAATTAAAGTTGACACCTCAGAATGTCTCGTCCACGACTCTCTGAATAAGGATCCAAAGCTTTGGGTCGACATGAGAAGAATGCTGCAGAAGTAATTATTTTCATTCATTTGCGCTCTATATCGATCGGCCTATTTCGTTCATTTCCTAATATCAAGTAACTAATAACTCTCTTGTTCATTTAATTTTCTTTGCCTCGTAGGGTTTGGAGACGGTTCGTAGATACAAAGGTCGGTGAATTCAAAAAAGAGCTAGAATTCAAAAGGGCAAAGGCTAAGAATGGCGAGGATATTCAGCCAGCGGGGACCAATCTATGTGCATACTATGTCTGTGAGATGATCCGGAGATACACCTCTGAGCGGGTTCCGAGTGATACCAATGCTTAGAGGAATAACCTCCGGATGATGCTTAGTCCAGAAGCTCGCTTCTGACCACTTCAAGAGGAACTAGCTGGATGGTTCAGGAGGGAAGTCCTTCATCCTAAAGGAGAACACCATTACGAGGACGTAGAACTTTATATGCATTAAATTATGTATGGAAACTTGTTCAAAATTGTATATGGTCATCCGATGATATTGAATATATATTGTATATTCCTCTTGAATTCTTTTTGGTTCTAATTTCAAATTTGTTCGAAATTGTACATTCATATGCATGTATGTAGTACCGTAGAATATGTGAAACTCCTTCAAAATTAAAATAAAGCACAAAAGAAATAAAACAATACAAATTAAACAGAAAACAGGTTTAAGGGGGGGGCTAAAACCCTAAACCTGCGGCGGCCTTTAGTCGCGGTTGGCCAGAAGAACCGTGACTAAAGGTCCTCCGCCCCGACGGCCACCTGGCGCCCACGTGGACGGGCCTTTAGTCGCGGTTCTTAAGCAACCGCGACTAAAGGGTGGGGCCTTTAGTCGCGCCCGTTCGGTCGCGGTTGCGCAACCACGACTAATGGCAGTTGCGAACCGCGACCAAAGGCCCTTTTTCCACCAGTGAAAGTAGACCTACGGTTTCCTAACTATAGACTTATTAATAAACATACCACATAAAATAACATACCACATGAAATAACAGACCACATGCAATAAACAATTACAGTACAATTTTTTCTTAATTACCGTATTAAGATTTCCCGCATGTCAATACTAATGGACGCACCTAACATTGATGCAACATCTTCAACCTACTATTTCAAAAAATAGTTTAAATGCTACATCTCTCGTCTGAAATTATTTCTAACCTCTAAGCACTACCGTCACATAGCTAATAACGAGCTAAAGGACGAACTAATTACCACCCTGCATGCATAAATAAATAAATGTATTGCAAAGCTCATACCTTGATCTTCAACTTCGTAGTTCACTTTGCACGGCTATGCCTACTACAGAAACTCCAAATGACTCCTCCAAGTGCTGAAATAATGCCTAAAGCAATATAGAATACACACTTAGGAACTAATCAAATAGAATAAAAACATCATGCATGCGAATGAAACCAACAAAAATGGATAGATCTTACCTTAATCTATCTTTTCTTCAACTTTATCATCCTCAAAATCCAACTCTAAATCGCCCTAAATCACGAGTGAAAGTGCTTACTGAGCTTTCTTTTCTCTCTGTACTTAGAGACTTAGAGAGCAAAGGAGAGGAACGAGGTTACAGAGTGCTTGCGCACGGAGCTGAAGCATGGCATATAAAAGGGAGAGGATCCCTGTAGTGTCGGCAGCCTCGGATTCCCACGCGTGAAAATCAACATCATCAGCAACAGCATGCAAGGAGCAAAAGCAAAGCAACAAGCCAGAGTGATTTTCGCTCGTGAAATTCGTCGTTTGCCGCGCGTCGGAATCAGCAAAAACAACACAACGAGTCAGAGTGATTCCCGCCCCGCCAGTTTTCGCGCGTGGGAATCAGTGCCAGGACCTCGCCTTCCGTGCACAGTCAGCGTGCACCAGCTGCTGTCGGCAGGGGTGGCCGCCTCAGCCAGTGGCGGCGAGGCCCACCGGCGGGGCCCGCTCGCATCAGGGCCTGTCGCCCAGGCAGCGACCGCGCCAGGGTTGGCCGCCTCGCCCGGTGGCGGCCGGGCCCACCTGGCCCGCCCCGTTCCGTCGCGGCGCGACGCACAGTGGAGATTCCGTTCGGCTGGCGTGGCCGCCTCCTGCGGTGGCGGCCGGGCCAGCCGCCTCCTGGCGTGGCGGCAGGTGCCACGTGTCGCCTGCCGCGCCTGCCGCCACCGCTGAGGGGGTCCTTTTTGTCAAAATGATCTAGAGGTAGTTTTTTTTGTCAATTCATCTCGGCAGGGGGTCCTTTTGGACAAAAAATCAGGGGAGGGGAGGTCGTGGGGTTTTCTTTGGCATGTTTTTTTTTCGCGGGAGGGTCGTGAGCTAACGGAGGTGGGACTATAGACGAAAAAAAACCAGCGATTTGACGGAGGTGGGAGGATAGACGAAATAAAACCAGCGAAAAAACCCGGAAGACTATTCACCAACTGCTATACTAGAAGTAGAGATAAGATATCATATTATTAGACGGAGGGAGCATCTTGGATTATTGTACCGCATTATTAAGATTATGGGCCGGCGCCGCGAAGAAATTATTCGTCAAACTTTATATAGAGAGGATATAAATCTCAAAAAATTATATAAAGGATATAAATCTATCCTTTAGATACACAAAAAAAAAAGAAGAGAAATGCAAGAAATGTATCTTGAGGATGTCTCTGTACTCACTGCCATCGTATTTACCCCTGCTAGTAGAATTCGGCCTGAAGATGCTATAAAAAGGAGGGCAAATGAGATCACAAACCAGTCACTGTACGTGTCAGCCTGCAAACGCTGTAGCAACAGCAGTGTTTCGATGGCCTCGGAGCGTCAAGCACACCGTTCCATCTCCTCGTGCATCCTCCTCGTCGCGGTCGTCCTGCTGCTCAGCGCTCCCGGGGCATCTGCTAGTTGCTACAAGCGCATCTTCGCCTTCGGCGACTCCATCATCGACACCGGCAACTTCGCGTATTCGACCGGCAGCGCTCCAAACGCGTTGAAGGAGTTCCCATATGGGATGACCTTCTTCCACCACCCCACAGGCCGCGTCTGTGACGGGCGCGTCCTCCTTGATTTCTACGGTGAGTGCAGTGCACAGCACATGGATCTAGCTACCTCTTTGTGCTCACAATAGTGTCCGGCTGTGCTGACAACTGTGTCCGTACGTGTTGCAGCGCAAGCGCTGGGTCTGCCGCTGGTACAGCCAAGCTTGCCCGAGCAGAGATCGGGACAATGCACATTCGGTGCCAACTTCGCAGTGTTTGCTGCCACGGCGCTTCCCCCGGAGTACTTCAAAAGATGGGGTATTGGTATTCCCGGGTCTGCCAACCTGGGCATGCAGATGGGCTGGTTCAAAGAAGTACGAAAACACTAACGCCCACACGTGTGGGCGTTACCCAACTCGCCCACACGTCCGGATCGCCGTTCATTGTCTTTTGCACGAATATTGACACGAAAAGGTGGATTAGGTGTGCCACGTAGGACGGGGCTGGTGTGTGGGCGTTGGAGATTTTGCCCACACGTTCGCACCACGCTGTTTGCCAGCTGCGTTGTGTGGGCGAACTGCTTTTCGCCCACACAGCCACCACCTAAGTCATGTGTGTGGGCGAATTGCTTTTCGCCCACACGACACTCCTAGCTTGTGGATGGCAACTGCACTTATGCGAACGTGGCAACTCGGTACACACACATGGTAACTGTGATTCTTTACTACACGGCAACTGCAGTTACGCGAACGTGGCAACTCGGTACACACACATAGCAACTGTGATTCTTTGCTACACGGCAACTGCAGTTACGTGAACGTGGCAACTCGGTACACACACATGGCAACTATGATTCTTTGCTACACGGCAACTGCAGTTGCGCGTACGTGGCAACCAGATAAACATACATGGACACTGTGATTAACAATACATGGCAACTATGGTTGGACCACACGTGACAACTAGGTAAACACACATGGTAACTACTGTTTTGACCATATATGGCAAGTAGTTAATCACACACGGCAACTACGGTTTGATTACACGCGACAACTACCATAAATTAGACATGTCAACTATAGTTAACCAAAACAGATAGAGTTGCCATGCTTTTACAACTACACTTGCCATCCCAAATAACTACATCTGCCAACCAGGATGGCAACTAAATCGTCATCCCGCGGGGTACCAAAAGTAGCTGTGTCAGGACGTGTGGGCATTTTTGTTTCGTGCCACACGCACGGGGTGAAGATGAGTAGTATTTGTTGGACGTGTGGCACGAAGTAGCCGCGTCCACACGTATGAGCAATTCTAATGTCCGCCCACACAGCCCGTGTGGGCTGCCTCCTACTCACACCACATACGGTGTGTGGGTGCATGTCGTATATGCCACACGTGTGGCAGTTATCAGCGTCCAAGAAGTATTACAACGGATAGCACCAGGGCCCGGTAATCAAACTAACCATGCTAAACCCGTATCAGTTTTTAGTTAAGCTACTAGTACTTGTAGAGGCCGGGGGATAACCTTCTTTCTGAAAAAAAAACTACTAGTACTACTCCCTCCGTTTCCAAATAATTGTCTTTCTAGCCATCTCAAATGGACTACAACATACGGATGTATGTAGACATGTTTTAGAGTGTAGATTCACTCATTTTGCTCCGTATATAGTCACTTATTGAAATCTCTAGAAAGACAATTATTTAGGAATGGAGGGAGTACATGATACGTACTGCTTTATTAATTGGGCTACGATGTGCCAGGTGCAAGGAGACTCCTGGGAGAGTCTCTCATCATATTGGGCGAGATCGGTGGCAACGACTACAACTTCTGGTTACTCAACAATAATAATACTCGTGAAACAGCCTACCAGTTCATCCCAGACGTAGTCAACCGCATCATCAGTATTGCTCAGGTGCTTACACGCCATCAATTAGCCTGTACAAACAAATCATGCATACATCCATGTATCGTATTCGTGCGTGGTTTCATTTGTCATCGTATGCATGCAGGAGCTCATCGACCTCGGCGCGAAGACGATCATGATCCCGGGGAACTTCCCCATCGGGTGCGTGCCCAAGTACCTGAACGACCACCAGACGGGCAACCGTGCAGACTACGACCAGTTCGGCTGCCTCAGGTGGTACAACGACTTCTCCATGAGGCACAACACAGCGCTGTCCAACGAGGTCAACAGGCTCAGGGCGCGGCATCCATGGGTGAAGCTCATCTACGCCGACTACTTCGGCGCCGCCATGGAAATCTTCAAGAACCCACACAGATTTGGTCAGTAACCGACGCTCGGTCGCATTTCTTCTCCTAATTAAAGCGGACTACATATGTATTTGGTCCATGCGCCGCGCTCATTGCTCGATCGTTTTGCGTTTGGGCATGCAGGTATCGGTGATCCTCTGGTGGCATGCTGTGGCGGCGGTGGCCGGTACCACGTCGGGACATGTGACAAGCACTCCGCTATTATGGGTTCCCCGGCTAACTGCGCCAATTGGGACGGCATCCACATGACTGAGAAGGCCTACAACGTCATCGCCGATGGGGTGTTGCATGGGCCGTACGCGCACCCGCCGCTGTTGCATTCTTGCTGGAGTTGTTGATTGCTCACTTTGTTCCCGTACTTGCATTGGCCTGTTAACTGAATGGAAGAAATAAAATAGTCAACTAAACAGTATAGTAGTTTGTCTTGCCCGATGCGGATTCTTCGTCTCACAATATAATATAAGACGTTTTATATCATACTTTGTCTCAAAATAAGTGTTGTAACTTTCTTTTAAAGAAGGATCGCCCCGGCTTCTGCATCTGGATGATGCATGCGGCCAGTTTATTAATTATTCACCAAATACCTTAAAAAAATACAACAATAAGTCTGAAGTCACCGTCTATGCGGCAACTGTCGCTACTTCTATCCAGCTGATGAAGGAATGCTGATAGTCCGGACCTAATACCACAGACCTCGCATACAAGCCTAACATCTAAAACCTGAGGCCCCAACCAAGCCACTTGCCGGGTATGGTCACACACCGGTCCGGCGCGCTCTCAGATGCCGCCGCAGCCAACTGCCACCATTCCATCTTCAGATCTGTACTGGCGCATCATCCTTGCCCGGTCTATCTGCCGTCAACGCCACCACGACGCCCGACGGCGCCACCATCCTGCGAGCGAACTACTGAGCACGTCACGATCCCCGCCGGTACACCTCAACACCATGCCGCCAAGTACCACCAGCCGACACAGCTTGAAGTCTCTGGAAGATCTGTCGTGCGTAGCACCTGCCGATCAAGCATGACAAAGCATAGCACCTGTCGGTCAGGCATGACTTGACAGTGACGCCATCGTCCGATCTGGAAGACCAGATCCTAGGGTTTCCCCTAGAGCAGTACGAGTGGGTCGACATAAGTCACACAACGATGCCTTCATCAAGGTAACGACGTATATCGCCGCCATCGCCCGCCATCGACTCGGTTTTCACCGGCAATTATGTCTCTCCGACTCACAACTAGTACTGGATCACGGATCCGGAGATCCGGACACACAGCCTCAGTCAGACCACCTCTGACGGAAGAGATGACCACCACCGCCGGTCTCATCGGTCAGAACAGGTCTGACCGAGATGCCGCCGACGAGACCACCAGGCCCTCCATGCTGCCGCCGGCGATCTAAAGGCAGTTTGCATGCCACCGCAGCCTAGCTGGCCGCCGCCGCCGCTGCCGACCGCAACCGCCGCCCAAAAAGGCCGGCCGACCGCTGCCACGCCGCCGTCCGAGGCTGGGCCGCCCGCCGCGCCTAGCCGCCGCCGTTCGAGGACGGGCCGGCCACCCGCCACCTGCCGCACCCATCTGTCGCGCCGCAGAACTCAGATCAGTCGCGCCACCACACGCCTAAGGACCCCGCCCCAACCCGGAGACGCGTGAGAGAGAAGATCCCCCGGCACCGCCGTCGGTCCCCGGACGTCCCCTGGCGGCGGCAGAGGAAGAGGAGGAGGGAGTTTTTGGCGGCGGCGGCGGCTAGGTTTCTGAGAGTCGCCTATAAAGAACACTTAATTTAGGACGGAGGAAGTAAGACGGAGGGAGCACTATTTAAGTTGATCGTCTTACTCGCCTAAACACAGTACAACTTCTAAGGGCACACATACATGTATAAATACAGTATATGTAACTTCTGAAACACCCAAACATCAACATTTTCTTTTTCGAAAGGAGGCCCTCGGTCTCATCAAAGTAATGTGCACAACCATACACCAAAATATTGAGCATGAGACGGGTCTAGCGTTTACATTGTAAATGATTACTCTTTTTTTGCGGATGAAATGATACTCTTTATTTGTCATGCTAAGACTCTGACAATTTTCACAACTCATCTCAATGTCTCAACCAAAAGTTTGGGCTATATAATCAATAGAGCCGACGACTAATGCATCTGGATCTATGATTTACTAGAGATCGTGGAAGACTGTAGAGGGAATGGTAGTGCCCCGAGTGATCTCATCGACGATGATAGTGAAACGGTGGTTTTATCCTGGAGAATTTTTGTCCTATTTCTAGTTTCACATGTGCCCATTATTAGGTACACTACTAGAAAAAGAGCTATAGATGGGATTGACACTAATAGCGCACCAGACAAGCGGTGCGCCATTAGTATATACTAATGGCGCACGACCTTCTGATACGCCATTAGAGTTGAAACTACTAATGGCGCACCTGGCTCAAGGTGCGTGCGCCTGTCCAAACATACTAATGGCGCATCCAGACTCAGTGCGCCATTACTAGTTCTAACTAGTAATGGCGCACCTGTCGGAAAGTGCGCCACTAATGTTGTTTTTTTAATTATATTTTTTATTCCTTTTTTTGCAATACTACTAACGGCGCACTGTTCCACCGTGCGCCATTAGTATGTTTTTTTTTGCAAAACTACTAATGGCGCACCATCAGAAGGTGCACCATTAGTAATCTGGATTACTAATGACGCATTTAGAGTTGGTGCGTCATTAGTAAGTGGGCAGCAACAAGATATTTTGGACAGCCTCTCCTACCCACACTCACTTTCTCCCCACTTCATTCTCTCCACCTCCTCCTTGTCTCGGGTGCCTTTTCTTTTTCACCTCATTTCCATCATAGATTCATTCAAATTAAGTGGTTAAATTACCTTGTTTTGATAGGTAAGTAAGGGGGGAAGCTATATTTATGTTGTTCTCCCTACAACAATGTGCACATGCACTTTTTATGGCCTAGCTAGATCTATGTATGTTCGTGGTGTTGCATATGTTTGTGGTGTTGCATATGTGTTTGTGTTTGGAGGTGTACCGGTATTTGAAATGCGATAGTTGCCAATATTTTGCCGGAATGTTGATTCATTTCCTTTTCGGCGAGAATTTTGGCATTAAGCATTCTTTTTTGTCCTATTTTTAGGGAAAGTCATGCCAAATTTTTTCTTGGTTCTAAAATATCGTTTTGCTCTACCCCGCAGGCGACCATGGTCCGCACGATGACCGAAGGCATCGTGAATAGGTTTTTGAGGTCCGCGAAGGCCGAGATGCTTCAAAAGAACGAGACGGAGATAAGATGTCCATGTCGAAGATGCAAGCTGAAGAGCCTTATTGCGGACCCGGATTCCGAGCAGGTGCGGGACCACCTGCTCTTGCGTGGTTTCATGGATGGCTATCGGTGGCAAGGTGATGAAGATGACTACGAAGTCGTCCATGGGGGCCGGGCAAGAAATGAGGAAGGGCAGCAAGACAACCACCGCGACTCGGGCAGGCGAGAAGACGAAGAATCCCCAGGAGATGATCACGACGGGGATGCTGTACACAGTCATCATGTAGAAGATGCAGGACATGATGATGAGGAAGATGCCGGAGCAGACGACGGGCATGATCATGAAGATGATGATGCCGGCGGAGCAGACGACGCTGGACCATCGATGGGCTGGGTGCATGACCCTCATATTCAAGAGCTGCTTCTCAAGCAGACGGATAACGCAAGAGCTGCCGCCCGAGAGAAAGCCAAGATGGATCAACTTGAGTTAGACGCGGTTACTCCATTGTATGAAGGATGCAGGCCCGAGGATACCCGCCTGAAAGTAACGTTCATGGCTCTGGATATGAAGGTAAAACACAAAATGACCGACGCATGCTTCGACGAGAACATGTCATTCTGGCACGAACGTCTTCCCAAGGGGAACAAGTGCCCGACCAGTTTGGAGGAGGCAAAGAAAATCGTGTGTCCTCTCGATTTACCGCACGTGAAATACCATGTGTGCATGAACAATTGCATCATTTATCGGGACGAGCACGCGGAGTCTACCATATGTCCGGTGTGCGGCGTCACTCGATACAAGAAGAAGAAGAAAGCTCCTCGAAAAGTGGTGTGGTACTTTCCGATCACTCCTCGTCTGCAGCGGTATTTCGCGGATCCTAAGGTAGCAAAGCTCCTGCGTTGGCACGCGGATAGGGAGGAGAAGAAGCGAGAAGATGACGCAAATGATCCGGAGATAGATAAAAAAGACAAGATGCTGAGTCACCCTAAGGATGCAAGCCAGTGGCAAGCGTTGAACTTCGAAGACCTAGAATTTGGGAACGATCCAAGGAACATCATGCTGGGCGCGAGCACCGATGGAGTCAATCCGTTTGGCAGCCAGAGAAGCACACATAGCACCTGGTCTGTGTTTGTGTGGATGTACAACCTTCCCCCCTGGTTGTGCATGAAGAGGAAGTACATTCACATGAGTATGCTAATTGAAGGACCGAAACAACCAGGAAACGACATCAATCTGTATCTGGGGCTGCTGAAAGAGGAGCTTGACATGCTGTGGAAAACGCCAGCCAATACGTGGGACGCCGCAGAGAAAGAATATTTCCCTATGAGAGCCGCACTGCTCACGACGGTGCACGACTATCTCGGTTACCAGACAAGCTGTTGAAAAATTGGAAAGACTGCCCACTGCCGGGAAAGAAGCAAAAGGCGCCAGCTCCGGGAAAGAAGCGAAAGGCGCCAGAGCCGCTGCTGAAGGTATGGAAAACAAGGTCTGTTTTCTGGGACTTGCCGTACTGGAAGATCCACCGTGTGCCTCACAGCCTTGATGTCATGCATATCACGAAGAACGTGTGCGAGAGTCTGCTTGGTACCCTGCTCAACATGCCAGAGAGGACCAAAGATGGGCCGAAAGCAAGGGCAGACTTGAAATTAATGGGCATCAGGCAGGAGCTTCACGCTAATGATGATGATGATGATGATGATGATGAGGCGAAGTAGGACACAGTAAGTCGTCGCAAAGGCAAAAAGGCCAAGAAGACCGGAAATGACTACCCTCTCGCGTGCTTCACTCTAAGTCAGGAGGAGATCGAGCAGTTTTTCACCTGCCTCCTAGGAGTAAAACTTCCTTACGGTTACACGGGGAAGATAAGCAGATACCTAGACCCAGCGAAGCAGAAGTTTAGTGGGATGAAGTCTCACGACTGTCACGTGCTGATGACGCAGATACTTCCAGTTGCAATCCGTGGGATCATGGACGCGCACGTCCGTGAAACGCTATTTGGCCTATGCAACTTTTTCGACGTCATCTCTCGGAAGTCGATTGGCGTGAGGCAACTCAGAAGGCTACAGGAAGAGATCGTGGTGATACTATGCGAGCTTGAGATGTACTTGCCGCCCGCATTTTTCGATGTTATGGTGCATCTGTTGGTCCATATCGTGGAGGATATCATCCAACTCGGGCCGACGTTCCTGCACAGCATGATGCCATTCAAAAGGATGAATGGTGTCATCAAAGGATACGTTCGCAACATGTCACGTCCAGAGGGAAGTATAGCCAGGGGCTTTCTGACCGAAGAGTGCATCTCCTACTGCACGAATTATCTAGGCATCGAGAACCCCGTTGGTCTGCCCGTGAACAGGCACCTCGGCAGGCTCGCTGGATGGGGTCACCGTGAGGGTCACCGCGAAATGCATGTTGACTTCGAGGGTCGACTCGCCGACTTTGAAAGAGCAAACCTAGTCGCGCTACAACACATAGACGTGGTCGATCCTTGGGTGGTAGAGCACAAAACCTTTATTGAGAAGACGTACAATGACCGAGGCCAATAGAGGACGGACGGAGATATAATCAAAGAGCACAACTCATGTTTCACGCGTTTGGTTCAAGCAGAAGCTCCTGTCGTACCCTTTACATGAGGATTCTTCCGCGGAAGAACAACTCATATTCGCCTTGTCACAGGGCGCCGAGCACAACTTGATGACCTATGAGGCGTACGATATCAATGGCTACACATTCTACACCGAGAACAAGGACATGAAGAGCGATGGTTATCAGAACTCCGGGGTAACGATGGAATCCTACACCGGCAACGACAAGGACAGATACTACGGAAGGATCGAGGAGATCTGAGAGCTGAGCTACGCTGGAGAGAAGGTACCGATGTTCCGTGTCAGATGGGCCAAGAGCGTCTTAAAAGAAGACCAGTATTTCACCACCATGGTTATACCCGAAGCCAAATCCAAGACCGCGGGCGCAAACGTCACCGCGAAAAATGAGCCATGGGTACTGGCTTTCCAAGTGGACCAATGCTTCTTCATTACCGACCCGCCAAAGCCCAGTCGTGTTGTCATGAGGAGAGGCAAAAGGAAGATCATCGGAATGGATGGAGTAGCCAATGAGCAAGACTTCGACAAGTACGGCGACCCGAGGATCGAACATGACGACGATGATGAAGTAGCAGCATACACCACAAGAAGAAGCAAGACCACCCTACCTAAAGGACGTCCGTTCCACAGAAGAACTCCATTTGCGAAAAAGAAGGGCAAGAAGATTGTTAACAGATAGCTAGCTAAGATCGATTGTATTTAAATCGTAGCCTTCATTTCTCGATTGTATTTCATGGGCACTTTTTGAACTATCATGAATATTTTTAAATTTCATGGACACTTGATCTCGATCCCCCTCCATCTCGATCGCTATCCCACCTCGCCAGATCCGGTCCCCCTCGCCGGCGAGCACCCCCCGGTCCACCGGCCGCCGCCGACCCCCCGCACCCTCGATTCCCCTACTCAACCGCCGCCGCCGACCCCCCGCACCCCCCGCACCCTCCCCCGCTCCACCGGCATTACTGTTTGATGATATTTTTTAAAAAATTATTACTGTCTTATAAAAAAATATCACTGTTACGATTTAAACAAGTTTGAACATATTTAAACACAAATAAGTATCAAACAGCATTTTAAATGCATAAAAAAAATTGTGGAGCCTGGGAATCGAACCCAGGACCTCCTGGTGTGAGAACTGGCTGCTAACCAGTCAAGCTAGTAGAGGGAACTTGATGTGGATTAGGTCAGGTGGAAGATAACCTATTGGCTCGAGCAGAAATCAAAAAAAATATACTAATGGCGCACCATGGTGGGGTGCGCCATTAGTATGGATGTACTTGTGGCGCACCGAGGGGTGGTGCGCCATTAGTATTGTGCCGCCCTGGCCCAAACCTATCCGTTCTCTCTCCCTCGCCCTCGCCCTCGATCCCCTTCCCATCTCCTCTCCCGACGCCGCTGCCCCGCCGGCTCGACGCCGCCCCGACGCTGCCTCGACGCCTCAGCGCCTTCCCGTCCGACGGTGCCAAGCACTGCTACGCGCTCCCCGTCGCCACCCGCGCGCGCTACCTCGTCCGCGCCACCTTCCTCTACGCCGGATTCGACGGCGACGACGCCTTCCCGAAGTTCGACCTCTACCTCAGCGCCACCCGCTGGTCCCCCGTCGTCACAAGGGAGGCCGTCGTGTTGGCCCAGTCCTCCACCGTCTCCATCTGTCTCTCCAACGCCACCACCGGCTGGCCCTTCATCTCGACCCTCGAGCTCCGGCCCCTCAACGGGTCGTTGTACCGCACCGATGCCGAGGCCCGCGCCTTCCTCGCCCTCACCGCCCGCATCAACTTCGGCGCACCCTCGCCAGATCCCGTCAGGTCTGTCTTCCCCTTTCCCCATTCTTTTTGTTCTGATTATGATTTTAAAATGTAATCAATCTTCTTTCACTTGCTATTCTTCCTACAAATCACTGGATTCGTAGACTATATGCCTACATGCCAAATGGTGATTTTTTCTTTTACACAAGTAAAATGTGGTCAACCAATTGAACCCAAAATTTGTCATCTCCAGCAAACTAGTGTCTTTTTCTTGTCTGTAGATTAATATGGATGTTGGTCTTCCTTAGGTTCAAAACCAATAAACCAAACTAACTTGTCATTCTTGTTTTTAATCACTGTGACAACACATAATTTATGTTAAGAAACTGATGACATTTCAATATTTTACTTATTAAACCAACCAAGGTTGCACCTGCACAACCTTGAGCTGGGAGGTGATGTCAAGCATAGTCACTTCTGCTAGATATGGCTTGTAAAAGCCAGGAGAAATATTGTCCTTCTTTGTTTCTTGAAAGCTCGCCGAGAAGTTAACTCCTAGGGTTTTAGCAGTTATGTATAAAAAAAATAGAAAAGCCCGGCGGAATTAACTTTGGATTTTCTGCATTTAACTAAAAAACCTATAAAGAGTACAGTTCATTATTGAATAAAATGAAATGGCAGTTTATTTAGAAATTTGGAGCAATTGTTCTATGGTTTTTTTAGCACAAAAAGTCTGATTATATAAGCAAAAACAATTGTTAGCTTTTAGATGTTGTGGTGGTTCACTTGGGGGTATGTGTAGCAGTTAGCAAAAACAGAGGACTAAAGTGCTCTGTTTTGGCAAACCAGTGCATGCATGCCTTTTTTCTTCTTCATTTTTTTTTCACTGACGACGGATGCTGGCAACTCGACAGCAGCTAGCTAGCAGGTGTTCCTTTACAAGCATAGTAGAGCATAGTATGGATTCTAATTTTCAACTCTGACTAAACAGGTTCTGCAAACGGTCTTTTACTGCACTTGACTGAAGAAGTAGGTGTCTGCTATATCCTGCACTTGAGGTGAGTTGTGTTCTCAGGTTTACATTGCAATGGGCACTCTTCTTGTAAACACAAATTCAGATTTATATACTATATGCTGGCATGACTGTTTTTATTAGGCAGGACAGTGCAGTAATTGATGTATCTTGGGTTGATTATAAAGTTGCTTGGGTTTAATATTACCCAGCATGATGATGTATCAATGTAGCATTAGCATATGATCCAAGTGCTAGTACTGCTAGTAAATAGCTAATACAGTTAATGAAGAAGAAAAAAAAACTGCTAGTACAGTTAATGAAAATGATTGCTGCTAGATGTTAATTTGCTGGTACTAGCTAGAATTTGGCACTGAAAAGCAAAAGCAAAAGCTAATTAACTGCTGGGTAATAGCACTGGTACTAGGTAGCTAAAATATGTGCTCTGAAACACTGAGAGCAGAAACACTTACTACATACATATGCTCAAGAAACACTTACTAACCAGCAAAGGTTTTGACTTGAAATGTTAATAGCACAGAGAGCACCACAAGTTAAACACCTCAATCTGTTAGTATTTGTCTGCATTTTCTCACATTCTTCTTGTATCTGATCCAGTATTGCTTGTAGTGGTTTGTCCAAAATGTTGAATGATACTGCTTGGAGATGCATATATTGTTTCACCTGTTCACATCCCAATGTATTTTCCATGTTGTGATGGAGGCCTTTTTTTCCTTGTCCACCCGAGAGGCCCTTGAGTTTGCTGGAATGTCGATTAACTTCCGTTCCAGCAAATTCGGGTACTCCATATGTCCTATTTTCAGCAAAGGTCATGCTGAAATTTTCCGTGAATTTTAGCATGACTTTGCTAAAAATAGGACATATGGGGTACTTGTGACTAATGCATGGGCCGGGGTACTTGTGACTAATGATGAAAGCTTAGGCTTTTAGGGTGCCTTGGCGTCGAAAACCCCTCAATGATAAAAGCTTAGCTTTTAGGATGCCTCGGTGTCGACAAACCCTAAATGATGAGACCATGATCTTGTTCCTTGACAATAACCAACTTTTTAACCAAACTTTGTTCCTATTTAGAGAGAAACATGGCCAACAACGATGAGGCCGGGGGTTCGGGCGGCAAGGCATTCTGGGAGCTGTCCCAGGAAATGGAGGAACAACCTCACTTGTATGAGGACGCCGCCTTCCCCACCGATCCTGAGACCACTGATGGTACCGCCGAGGATGACCCCACTGATGCCACCACTGATGGTGCCGCCGAGGATGCCACCACTGATGATGGCGGCGCACGCACAGATGGCAGCCAACCGAAGAGGCAACGGAAGGACCGGCGCCCGACCATGCTCCGCACCCTCAAGAAGCAAGTTACTGAAGTGGACTCCGACGGGAATCCAACGGTGCCCGAACGAATAGTCAAGGGGTACTCGCTTCAGCTCGGGTGCATTCTCCGGAGCACCGTCTCGATCAACACCGAGAACCTGAGGCATCCTGACCAAGGGAATTTGCGCAACCTCCTCTTCACGAAGTTGCACGAGCGATACAAGTTCCCCGCTGAATTTGAAAACACAAGCCTCAAAGGGAATAAAGTGAACAATGCTGCCCTCACGAAGATGAGCAAGGCCCTGTCTACTTGGAAAAGCAATGTGAAGAGAATGATCGAGAAAGGTGAGAGTTATGAGAAGATCAAGGAGAAAAATCCTTCGATCACCGAAGATGACTACGACGACTTCAAGATTAATTGCTCGAGCACCGCAAACTCCCAATCAAGTCAGTGGGGGAAAGAAATGCGGGAGCTGAACTTAGGGGAACACACACTCGGTCCCGGCGGTTACAGAGTGGCGGAGCCTATATGGGACAAGGAGGAGGCAGACCGTGCCGAGCAAGGCCTACCGCCCCTCTTCGATAAATACGGTGACAAGCAGACCAGGAACTTTGTCAGGGCCCGGTACAAGAAGGACCCGAAAACAAAGGAGCTTACCACGGATCCGAAGACCAGGGCGCTTGAGCTTGTTCTGGTAAGGAATACACCCCCGCGTAATTAGCTCCATATGGTTGCATTCTAATTAATGAAGCCAAATTTCTAAATGGTTCACATTCCTTCCGCAGGCGACTGAAAGCAGTAGCGCGGGGTCGACTAAGAGCAACCCTTGGGACACCACTCTAAATAGGGCGTCGAATGTAATGAAGAACAAGGATAAGCTCAGTAAGCCGACGTCAGCTGGTCGTGTGGCCGGCAAAGGCTTGTCGACAAAATGGTCGTCATACTATAACAATGGTGGGCGAAAGGAGAAAAAGACCAGCTCGGAAAGCCAGGCGCGCGAGGTTCAAGAACTCAAGGCACAGGTGGCGCGGATTCCGGAGATTGTCCAAGAGCAAGTGCAACAACAACTCGGAGCGACGATCACCGCCATTGTGCCTACCTTGATCGAGGGGTTGAGTGCGTGGATTGCGGGCGGCCAACAGGGGCCGCCCCCGATTCCTAGCTTCACGGCCAGCAACTCGCAGAATGCGATGGCGGGGCCATTGGTGTCTCCGGCGGAGGCGGCATTGGTGTCTCCGACGCCGGCACGGGAGCTTAATGCACCCGGGTGTACGCCGGCCGGCACCTCTGCAGCAAGCGGCCCCTCCGTCAACTGCACGCCCGCCGTTGGCGGTGCCTCGACATTAGCCGAGCTCGATGCCATCATCACGGTAACTAATTAAGCCTCTCTCGGCCGAGGACTTCATCTCCTTGCCTTTGACTGGGCATCCCTGACGCCCTACATGTTTTCGCAGGGCGCCGCCGACGTTCCGTGCACTCTCCTGCACTTCGTGAACAACGAGTTGGTCGATGTCGCCAAGGGCAAAATCATTCAACAGGGCAACCCCTTGTTCCACGGTACCCAGATGCCACCCAACTTGTTTAGGGTTCAACTGGTTCGGGTGCTGCCAGGATGCGACGAGTTGTTACCTCCGATTCGACCCGTCGGGGCCGACGATGATGACCCAGACCTGAGCTGGCCCCTGCTTTGGCCGAAGAGTCAGATTCGTTTGGGGGCGGGGGACACCACCCCAAAGACAACACCGCCAGTCGTGCCGGCGCCAAGTCGGCCCCATGGCAAGACCGTCGCAACGGTGCCGGACATCCCTATGCCACTGGATCCAAACATGCATATGGCACAGGATCAGAACGACGACGACGACGATACATTTGGCAACGTCGATCAGTACTTTGCCGAACATGGGTACGATGGCGACTTCATGGGGCCTCCTTCTCAAGAGCCCAACCCAACAAAAGACGTGCGCGATCTAGCTGGTACCGCGGAGAAGCCAAGTTGCAACAGGCGTCGTCTGCCGTTTAGCTCTCAGGAGACGCCTCCAGCTGCCGACTTCACCGAGCCTCAGATAGGCGAGGTGCGAAATATTATCAGCCCAAACACACTCAAGAAGGCGGTCTGTGAGCAGAACTCGGTCCCATTACAGGAGAAGAAGAAGGCACACAAAAGAAAGACTAACAAGGGTGCGAGCCAGCCGGCACCGAGTACGATCTGTGCTCAGGACGGGCCACCTTCACCTGAGGATATCTTGAGGAGGGTGCATGTGGCGGGTAGGGCGATGCTACCGACAAATATGCTCAATGCTGCAACCGGTGCTATGCGGAGTCTGCATGACAATGTTCTTTCTTTGGAGAAGCGGCGTCTCAGAGAGAAGGATGTGGCATACCCGGTTTTCGCGGCCAAGGTGCCAGAGGGCAAGGGCTTTGTGGACAACTCCATCGGGCGTACGATCGTCCTGCGGTTTGATGACATCCACGCTATGTTGAACCTTCATCCGCTGCACTACACCTTCGTTCGGCTATTTTCGCTGAGTATGAAGATGCGGATCATTCGCGACAAGACCCCGGACATCGTGATAGTCGACCCCTTCTACATGCGTGCCAAGATCTTGGGCAGCGCTGGGGACCGGCAAGTCGCGAGTTCTTACCTCGAAGGCGTCATTCTGGCAAACCAAGATAAGGATAACTTCCTCGTGCCTTACTTTCCCGAGTAAGTCCTCCCCTCAACCGGCCCATAACATATGAATTCTTAGATTTCGATCGTTTTTCTTTTAACATTCCGTGTTTTCTGCAGTGACACACATTGCACGCTCATCCTCCTAAGCCTCAAATATTCCATGGCCACGTATTTCGACCCGGACCGTCAGTCGAACGTAGACTACACAAATGTCAAGAAGGTTCTTGATGATGTTCTCCCCGGCTACGCCAAATCTGGAGGCACCTTCACCAGGCCTATTCGTAAGTACGACAAGCACGTGTTCTCCCATAATACGACATTCTGCTGCGTCAAGCAGCCGCCTGGGGTCAGAAGGGTGCCTACTACGCCATCCATCACATGCGGGCGATCGTACGGGACCATCATCAACTTCTGCTACCGAGTAAACTCAAAGATTGGGCCGCGAGCGTGTCGGCAATCCAGGACGCGGACATCAGACAAGAATTCTTCGCATCCAGTCGGAGTTTGTGGAAATCATCCATCAAGATGTCCTTCGTACCTCAGGGCAGTTCTACCTCAGAAATCAACCGTCCAACAGTGACATCGACACAATGCTACAAATGCAGGCTGACAACGCCCGTTATTTCATGACCCCCACGATAGACGGCGGCTTCATCCATGCTCCGGTCCCTTGAGTCGAGTCGAAAGCAGTGATGCTGTGTCTAGTTCTGAAACATCGATTGTCTCATGTTGTAATTAAACTTTAATGAACTTGTAGTATGTCTCTTTGGTTTCGAGAGTCGTTCAACTTAGATGTAATCGATGCTATTAATGTCTTGCTTTTCTCTTCCGATCGTTCTATTGCATACTTATATATTGCTTATGTATTGTCTGTGAATTGGTACTAACGTTTCGTTTGGCTAGTGCATAGCGATGCCGTCGTATGTCGTGTACAAGGGTAAGGTTCCCGGAGTCTACGACGACTGGGAGGAGTGTCGGAGACAGGTTCACCGATTCAGCGGTAACAGTTACAAAGGGTACACCACTAGGGCCGAGGCTGAATCTAGATACGCCCTCTATCTAGCGGGAGAGGGGAGGGAGCATTGGAGGAACCGGATGAAGACGAGTTTCATCGTGATGACTGCAGCTCTCTTCTATGTGATGGTAGTTTAGATGATCGATATCGACTTGTAATGTGAAGACAAACTCGCTACTCGCGGTCTCGAGACTTGTAATATAATGTTCTATCTTTGTTCGGTCTTTTCAATTCGGAGACTAATATGATGAATTGTATTCGGAGACTAATATGATGAATTGTATTCAGAGGCTAATTTTCTATTCTATTCGATGAATCTGTTGTTGATGTGTGCTGTCTATATTTTGTCCAATTATACATTTTGTAACCTGTGCAAAAAACAGAAAATAAAAAAATAAAAAAACCTAATATTCATACTAATGGCACATCACATCACAGTGCGCCATTAGTATGCCAAAGGATACTAATGGCGCATCATTAAACAGTGCGCCATTAGTATGCCGAAGTTACTAATGGTGCATCTTGTTGTTGTGCGCTATTAGTATGCCAAAGCACCTGGGTATACATGGCCCCTTGGGAGGCATACTAATGGCGCACTGTTGTATATACTAATGGCGCATCTGAGGTCCGCCATTAGTATACCAGATACTAATGGCGCACCAGTGATGCACCATTAGTAAAATATACTAATGGCGTGGCACTAGTGGCGCACCACTAATGCGCCATTAATGGCCAAATTAGACGCGTCATTAGTAGGCCTTTTTCTAGTAGTGGTAGCTAGCTTCGTGTGTACATCCTTGTCTTTTCGAGTGCCTACTCAAGCATGACTGGGAGTGGATCCTGCGGCCATAGACATTTGTAGGTGGACTTGATCCATGCATGCCCATAGGGTATGCCCCTGCCTATACACGGTGAAAAGCCCATGGTAATATCTGAAATGAAGTTGTAGTTTTACTCAAAAGAGATGGAGTTTGGGGGATTAGCGTCCAACATTGTCCTCTCTGAGTATTTTCCCATCTATCTTTTGACACAATGGGAGCATCAACTCTTCTGGGGTCGTTCCCGTGGATAACATGGGGTACCTCCGTCGTCGCTCCATGAGCTTACTCGAGTTGGGACCATGGTAGAGGTAAATGTTGGATAGAGCTTACGACCGTGAGTTTGGTTGTAGCGAATAATGTGTTTATGCCTTTTCCCTTCTCGAGACCCAATTGGTGGTATTTAGCAGGGTCTTTCGGTCCAAATGTTGCGCAACAACTTGGGAGTAATAAAGATTCAAGGTACTATTTTTATTTGTTAATAGTTGTGGCGCATGAGAGCTCTGATTTAGGAGGAGGTCTAGATGGAGACACAAGATTCTACCTAGTTTTGGGCCCTCCTGAGAGAGATAACACCATAATCATGGCACTGTGAGTCGTACTGCTCAAATGCGTCTTGAGATTAGAGCGATCACAAGCTAGGTTATTGGTTACAAAATATAGTCGCGGTGTCAGCAAAGAGGTGGGAGATGAAGGGTTATGTTACATGATGAACCCTGAATCTCGCTAGAAAGAATGGATATTTATTGACAGATCCCGGACCTAGTGCCCCCTAGCCCACCTTACATGGCTTGGGTCGATTTACAAATTGGTTCTCCATCCAGGTCCAGTCGGACCCTGTGTGTCAGGTGTGCTTTTCTTGTCGCCTTGTATCCAAGATGATGATACACCCCTCTATAGGAAATGGGCTCCGAATCGTATGTCCTGCCTGCCATAAGGTCACCCTAAGGTTATCGGGATGCCTTTTGTCCTCCATGACTATTCTCATGTTGCTATGTAATCTTTTGTATCCCCGAGTCCTTTATGATCCGACCGTTGCTTATCCTCGTGGTGTCCCCGACTGAGCCGAGTGCTTCAACCTTATCCATTGGGAAAGTTTTCGGAGCGGTACTCGCATGAGCACATCGTCTTATTGCTTACAAGTAGATTGTGATGGACTCATAGAACTAGTTTACAACAGGAGGAGTCTAGCAAGTGACCCGGCGTAGGGAAAACCATGAATCTCAAAAGAATTCCCGGGTGGTACATGTTGCATATGTTGCTTTTACTTAAGTTCCAACAAGAATCATGTTGGGCCTCCAAGCGTAAGAGTTTGTAGCCAGAAGAAAGTTTTCCTACCAAGGTATCAAATCTGCAAAATTCTCCTACAAGCCAATGATCAACTATGTACTCAATTAAGAAATGTTTACATGATATCCAACACTAGTTTTGAGGTAGTCAATCTCACTAGCTTTGGTAGTTGCAAGGATTGGCGTATCAAGTGTTTGGAACTAATATTTATGCAAATAAAGTAAAATTAAAAATGTTAAAGGACTGTAGAACGAGAAAACAAGGTTGTATTTGTGATAAAGGACCGGCATCCATAATATCACGAGTGAAATCTTTCCAAATAGCATAGGCATGGTAAAGAAATTATTATTATGTATCGATTAAATTGTAGTTCTTATTGTTGATCATATATGCCATGATTGCATATAGGCATTACGTCCTTATATCCAAAGAAGGTTATCCGACTGCATCTATAGCTAATACTCCACTTCAAGACCGATATTCATCATGCATCTCAAAGTATTAAGTAATAAAATATAGATATGCATTAAGCAAGGTGACATCCTGTTGTTAGTTAATCCCTTTACCTACGGTTCATCACCAAGACAGCCAGGCAATGATCTTGTTATCCTTAGTTGCAATAACACAATACACGCGCTTTTTTCTCCTTTTCACTAAGATAGATTACTTAAAAGGTTAAACCCGACCAACACACATAATTGCATCTTAGAGATCATTCATCTAAACATGGTGTGACGCCCTCGGTTCAATCGTACACTAATCATACACGCAAATGTGTACGATCAAGATCAAGGACTCACGGGAAGATATCACAACACAACTCTAGACACAAATTAAAATAATACAAGCTTTATATTACAAGCCAGGGGCCTCGAGGGCTCGAATACATCAGCTTGAATACAAACGAGTCAGCGGAAGCAACAATATCTGAGGACAGACATAAGTTAAACAAGTTTGCCTTAAGAAGGCTAGCACAAAAGCATCTACGATCGAAAAGGCAAGGCCTCCTGCCTGGGAGCCTCCTAACTACTCTTGGTCGTCGGCGTCCGTCACGTGGTAGTAGGCACCCTCGGGGTAGCAGCAGTCGTCAAAGGTGGCATCTGGCTCCTGGACTCCACCATCTGGTTGCAACAACCAGAAAAGGAAAGAAAGGGGAAAAGGGGAAGCAAAGCAACCGTGAGTATTCATCCAAAGTACTCGCAAGCAAGAATCTACACTACATATGCAACATTATCAAAGGAAGGCTGTATATGTGGACTGGGCTGCAAAAATGCCAGAATAGGGAGAAGGCCTAGTCCTATCGAAGACTAGCATCTTCTGGAAACCACCCTCTTGCAGCAAACAGGAGGGAGTAGAGTAGCATAAAGTAAAGTGGTAGTAGTGTTATCAACCTCGGCCAGAGATCCTTTCTCGACTCCCTGCGAGAAAGCAATCCCAGAGCCATACTATCCAGTTATCATCACAATCAAATCCTCATCACCATCCAGTTCTCATCACAAGTATCCAGTTCTAGTTGTATCGATCGGGATACAACTCCAAGTGTCCGTTACCGTAGGACAGGCTATCGATAGATGTTTTCTTCCCTGCAGGGGTGCACCAACTTACCCACCACGCTCGCTTAACTCCGGCCGGACACACTTTCCAGGGTCATGCCCGGCCTCGGCCAAACAATACGCCGCAACCCGACCTAGACTTAACAGAGAGGTCAGCACGCCGGACTAAACCTATGCCCCCAGGGGTCATGGGCCATCTCCCCGGAAACTCCTGCACGTTGCGTACGCGGCCGGTGAGCAGACCTAGCTACCTCCTTCAACAAGGCAGGCGCTTGCGCAGTCCAACCCGGCGCGCGCCACTCAGTCGCTGACGTCTATTAAGCTTTGGCTGATGTATACGACGCAGAACGCCCATACTATGCCCACGTGATGGTTAGTGCTATCAGGCCAGAGGCCCCTCGGATCAAATATCCAAATCGTAGTGGATTAGGAACGCGCGGTAACAAGCAGAGACTCACGAAAGAGGTGACCCCGTTGCCCCGTCTCGAGGACTTGCGGCAAGGGCTAAGAATGCCCGGCCATGCCTCGTAATTATCTCACGGGCACCTTCCAGGTCAACCCGTCTCCACATCACTTTCCAAGTAACAGTTGTAAAGTCCAAGTATCCGTGTGTCCAAACATCAAGAGGAAAAACCCAAGGAATCACCCCCGGTGGGTTCCACTCAATGTAATCATCAAGGTGAATGTAGAGGAATCACCCTCGAGGTTCACACTTGAGGGGTTGCACGACAGAGCCGTATCGGAAGTGGTTAAGGAGGAAATCACCCTCGATGACCACGACCGAATAGCTACACTACAGGTTAACATCAGAAGTGTTGTAGAGGTCTCACCCTCGGCACTTGATAGTAACCCAGCAGTGTCGAGCAACTAAGGGGAAAGTGATGTGCGGTGCCGGTGCCTGGTCTTCAATCCCGTTGATCGGGTCTTCAATGATGAAGCAGGGGCAACAAGGACAAGGTGGGGGTCACTGATGGATCACTAACCAACCTATACTAAGCAGTTTAGGATAAGTAGGTAAGGTACAACAACAGATACAAAAGCAGGCTATGCATCAGAATAGGTGCAAACAATAACAGTAGCAAAATCTAATGCAAGCATGAGAGAATGGAATGGGCGATATCGGGATGATCAAAGGGGGGGGGCTTGCCTGGTTGATCTGGCAAGGAGGGGTCGTTGTCGACGACGTAGTCGATCACCGGGGCATCAGCGGCCTCGGGGTCTACCGGAGAGAAGAGGGGGAAGAAACAGTAAATACATAGCAAACAGAGGTAACACTAAGCATGACATGACGATACGTAGCGCTAAGCGTGCTCTAACGCGGTCCTAGACATTATAGGTGAAGGGGGAAATCAACCGGGAAGGTGTTCCCGGTTCCGGACCTGTGTCAGACAGATGACCGGAGGGGGAAAGTTCCATGTTCAGCATGCTAGGGGCATGTGACAGATGAACGGACCGCGTATTCGGATTCATTGGATTTTTCTGAGCAACTTTCATATAGAAAACATTTTCATCGGAGTTACGGTTTAAAAGTTACGGATTTTCAAAGTTTAAACCAATTTCTGAATTATTTTAAAAGCAGAAAAGGTTTATTGCGTCAGTAGTGACGTCAGCATTGCGTCAGCTCTGCTGACCAGTCAAACTGACAGGTGGGACCCACCTGTCAGCCTCTCTGTCTAACAGAGGCTTAACTAAGCTAACAGGGTTAGTTAGGGGGCGTGGGCCCCAGCATTCAGTGACTGGTTAGTACTAACTAACTAACTAATTTAATTAATGTTTTAATTAATCATTTTTATTTAGAAAAAAAAACGTTTATTTAACAAAAATATGCGATGGGGCCCGCGTGTCAGAGACACTGTGTGCCCAGTCAGCACAGTTGACTGAGTCAACTTAGTCAACAGGGGCCCGCGGGGCCCGCTGGCAGTGACCCAGGGGGGTGGCCCTGACCGGCCACGTCGGCAGGGCGCCGGAGAAGGCTCCGGCGACCTCTCCCGCGACGGCACGATGCCAGAGACGGCCAGGATTCGCCTACAGGGGGCCAACACAGGCGCGGGCGGGCGCATTCGAACGTGCACGAGACGGCGCATCCAGCGGTGGCACTAGCACGACCGGAGATGGACTAAAATGACGGCGGCGAGCAGCGAGGCGGACGCTGGAGATCGGGCAGCGACAGAAACAGAGCTAGAGGGCGCAGGGAGACGAGCTAGAGGCTCGGGCGGCACCAGGGAGACGCCCTGAGCAAGCTCGTGTGCGCGGATGAGCATGACGACGCCCACAGCGACGACGGTGTGCTATGCGGCGGAGCTGAGCTCGGCCATGGCGGACGCGGTGGCTACGGGGGCGCACGAGTCCAGGGGAGCGAGGGAAGGGGAAATGGGGCTCACCGCGCGGCGCAAGAAAGGCCCGTGGTAGTTTAGGAGCAGCAGGAGTCTACGGTGTTCATCGGGGAAGAAGGGGATCGCCAGCAACCCGAGGAAGACGACGACGTGGTCGGCGACGCAGAGCTCCTCGGCTCCTTCCAGCGGCTTCAGAAGATGCGGCAGTCCACGGCGATGCCGAGGAGCACGGCCAGGCCGCGTCGAAGGCACGGTGGCCGCGGAGATGACGAAGACGCGGCGGCGATGGCGCTCGGAGCAGATGGAGAGAACTCGAGAGGGGATCTGGTGGGGAGAGGTAGAGGCAGAGAGGGCGAGGGGAACCTAGGAGTGGGTGGAGGTAGGTGGGGGAGGTCTCGAGGAGCCGGAGGGGGAGGCTCTTATCCACCCGCGGCGTTGCCGGCGAGGTGGTCGGGCGGCGACGAGCCCCTGTAGCGGCGCGCATCAGGGGAACAGGAGGGAGGGGAGAGCGACCGGGGAGGTTGGGCCGGCTGGGCTGGTTGGGGGCCAAGGGGGGGCAGGGGGCTGTGGGTCGCCGAGGCCCAAGGGGAGGCCAGGGCTCCCCCACCCCCTCTTCTTTTCCTTTTTTTTGTCAACAGCTTTTGCATTTTCTTTTCTTTTTCTTTTAGCCAATAAAGACTTTGCAAAAGATTATGCCATTGGACAAAATAATCTCAAAGAAATATTAGGCACTGCCCAAAAAGATTGTGAGGCTTTAGAAATAGTTTGCCATTTTCATAAATTAAAAAGGCATTTAATTTATTTCTTAGGCCACTGTTTGAAGTAGCTTAGGCCACTCAAACCTTTTTGCAAAAATGTTGGTTCACCACCAATATTAGTTGTGGAATATTCTGCACATGATGAACATTTTTGTTTTCATGTCTGAGCATTTTGAATTTCAGACAAAATTTGAATTTGAATTCAACTGGAATGTGAAAGAACATGAGACAATAATGATCAGGCACATGTTTAGCAAAAAGATTAACTTAACCCCAGGGGTTACTGTAGCATCATTACACCGGGGTGTTACAACTCTCCTCCTCTAAAAGAAATTCTCGTCCCGAGAATTAAGAGGTAGAAGGGAAAAGATCGGGGTATTCAGCCCGGAGGTTATCTTCGCGTTCCCAAGTGGCTTCCTCTTTAGTATGATTCGACCATTGCACCTTGAGGAACTTAGTAACCTTCTGGCGGGTTCGACGTTCAGCTTCTTCAAGAATGCAGATCGGATGCTCCTTGTATGTGAGATCATCTTGAATTTCAATCAATTCCGGATCCACTTCACGTTCCGGATCCTTGAAGCATCGACGAAGTTGCGACACATGGAAGACGTCATGAACGTGAGAGAACTAAGGTGGCAACTCCAGTTGATAAGCCACCAGTCCACGACGGGCGAGAATACGGAAGGGACCAATGTAGCGAGGAGCTAACTTTCCCTTGACTCCGAACCGATGAGTGCCTCTCAAAGGAGTGACACGCAGATAAGCTTGTTCACCAGGTTGATAAGTTGAACCCCAGTGTTTCCGGTCATAGTTGCTCTTCTGGCGGGATTGGGCCGCCTTGAGATTATCCCGGACAATGCGGACCTGCTCTTCAGCTTGTTGAATAATGTCCGGACCAATGAGTGCTCGTTCCCCAATTTCTGACCAATTCAGAGGGGTTCGGCACTTACGTCCATAAAGCACTTCAAAGGGTGCCATCTTCAAGCTGGCTTGATAGCTATTGTTATAAGAGAACTCCGCATAAGGGAGAGATTCTTCCCACTTCTTGCCGAAAGAAATAACACAAGCTCGAAGCATGTCTTCAAGAATTTGATTGACTCGCTCGACTTGGCCTTGGGATTGGGGATGATAAGCAGTGCTCCAGGTAATATGAGTTCCCATTGCCTCTTGGAAACTATCCCAGAACTTAGAAGTGAAAATACTGCCGCGGTCTGAACTGATCTCCTTCGGAATGCCGTGGAGTGACACAATTCGGGAGATATACAAGGTTGCCAATTGACTAGCAGTGATAGTCTCCTTGACTGGCAGAAAGTGAGCAACCTTCGAGAATTGGTCGATGACGACAAAGATAGCATCGTTACCTTTCTGAGACTTGGGAAGGCCAGTGACGAAGTCCATTTGGATCTTATCCCACTTCCATTCAGGAATCGGAAGCGGTTGTAGAAGTCCAGCCGGTTTTTGATGTTCTGCTTTGACGCGACGGCAAACGTCACATTCTTCGATATATCGAGCAATGTCTTGCTTCATCTTAGACCACCAGTACTTCTGACGGATGTCAAGATACATCTTGGTACTTCCCGGATGAATAGAGAGAGGGGTGTCATGCGCTTCTTTCATCACCTTCTCTGTCATAAGCTCGAACCGGGGTACGACAATGCGATCTCTGAAGTATAAGGTTCCATCTTCACCAAGTGAGAAATCTCTGGATTTCTCTAAGGCAAGATCCTTTTCATCAGATCAACATGAGCATCTTTGGCTTGAGCAGACTTGATTGCTTTCAGAAGAGTTGGTTCCAAAACAAGGTTATTCAGAGAACCCTGTGGAATTAGTTGAAGGTTCAGCTTGCATAGCTCTTCATAAAGGCGGGGTTGAGCTTTGTAGACCTGGTGATTATTGCAATAAGACTTTCGGCTTAGGGCATCGGCCATTACATTAGCCTTGCCAGGTGTATAAGATATACCGCAGTTGTAGTCAGCAATAGCTTCCATCCATCGCTGCTGACGGAGGTTCAGATCTGGCTGAGTAAACAGGTACTTCAGACTCTGATGATCAGTGAAGATCTCACAACGATTACCGAGAAGGTATTGTCGCCATAGCTTCAATGCAAAGATAACCGCTGCAAGCTCAAGGTCATGAACCGGGTAGTTTTCTTCGTGAGGACGCACTTGACGGGAGGCATAGGCAATCACCCTGCGCTCTTGCATTAGAACACAGCCTAATCCTTGACGTGAAGCGTCACAATAGATGACAAAGTCCTTGCGAGAATCAGGGGGAGCAAGCACTGGGGCAGAAGTCAGTTTATCCTTGAGTGCCTGGAAACTTTCCTGACATTTGTCTGTCCAATCAAACTTAACGCCTTTGTGAAGCAGATTAGTCAGTGGCTTGGCGATCTTGGAGAAGTTCTCGACAAAGCGGCGACAATAGCTGGCCAGTCCGAGAAAGCTTCTGACTTGCTTGACAGTCTTCGGAGGGGTCCAGTCAAGAATAGCCTGAACGCGCTCTGGGTTGACGGCAATACCATCCTTGGAGATAACATGACCAAGGTAGGTGACTTCGGGTAACCAGAATTCACACTTGGAATACTTGGCATAAAGTTGATGCTCTCGAAGCTTCTCCAGAACAAGACGAAGATGTTCAGCATGTTCTTCTTTATTCTTCGAATATACCAGTATATCATCCAGATAGACTACGACGAACTTGTCGAGGTAATCCATGAATATATAGTTCATCAGACGAGAGAATGTAGCTGGAGCATTGGTTAAACCGAATGACATGACGGTGTACTCGTAAGAACCATAACGAGTCACAAATGCGGTCTTTAGAATATCCTCTTCACGAACACGGATCTGGTGGTAACCCAACCTCAAGTCGAGTTTAGAGAATATCGATGAACCAGCCAGTTGATCATACAGATCATTGATCCGAGGAAGGGGATATTTGTTTTGAATTGTAGCTTGGTTGATAGGACGATAGTCTTGGACCAAATGGTTCGTACCGTCCTTCTTCTTGACGAAGAGAGAAGGTGCTCCCCAAGCAGAGGAACTTGGACGAATGAAACCCTTGTGAAGAGATTTGTCGATTTCCTCCTTAAGCTCAAGGAGTTCATGAGGTGGCATCTTGTAGGGTCGTTTTGCAATAGGAACGGTGCCTGGTTTCAAGTCGATGACGAACTCGACAGCCCGAGCAGGGGGTATTCCTGGAAGTTCTTCTGGAAATACGTCTTGGAAGTTGCGAACGATTGGAATCTTTTCAATTCCCTCAAGAGGTGCCGCGTTCAACGCATTCAAAGCATAAAGTCGTGCTTCAGCGTTTTGAACAAGCTGAGCATGGTAGGTTACAATCTCATATGAAGGATGTAGGAGGTGAACGACCTTGGTAGCGCAAACGATAGAGGCAGTATGCGCTTTCAACCATTCCATTCCCAGAATGAGGTCAATATTGGAAGACTCCAGAATAATGGGAGAAACAAGGAATTCCAACCCTTCAATTTCAACAGGAACGTCGCGACCAATCATGGTAGTTTGACATCGGCCCGCAGGGGTGCGTACCACTATCGGAGTGTTCATGGGCTCGCATCGAATGTCATGTGCGTAAGCAAAATTTTCTGACATGAATGAATGTGATGCTCCTGAATCAAACAAAACAGAAGCTGGTACTGAATTAACAAGGAGAGTACCCATCACAGTGGCAGGCTGGTCTTGAGCTTCATTCAGATCAATATGATTAGCCTGACCACGACCATAAGGTCTGGTATTGTTGTTATGGGGCTGATTGTTACGGTCAGTTGAAGATAGAGCCAGCTGGCTCTTTTTCTGAGTGCACTCTTTAGCAAGGTGGCCGGGGCGGCCACATCTGAAGCACAGACCATCATTGGGATTGGGAGCATAAGCTTGGGGCGGTACAGCCCGAAGGGGCTGCCTCTGCGGTTGAGGAGGCAGACGAGGTGCAACATAGGACTGTCTTGGTGCAGGTGCAGTTGGACGATACATGCTGTGGGGAATCCATATCCGACGCTTCTGCGCTGACGGGCCCGAAGATGGGCCAGCGTCACGGCTACGCCTGAGGGATCCCTGGTGTTCCTGAAGACCAGTCTCAACCTGAATAGCCTTGTTCACCAAGGTGGCGAAGTCGGCAAAGTCATGAACGAGCAATGCTAGCTTAATATCAGGGTGAAGTCCATCACGAAACTTCTCTTGCTTACGAGCATCAGTTGCAATGTCTTCTTCAGCATAACGTGACAAGTCCAGAAATTCCCGTTGATAAGCATCTACAGTCTTGTTGCCTTGGGTGAGGTTGCGGAACTCTCGCTTCTTCCTGTCCATGGTTCCCTGAGGAATGAAACGGGCACGGAAGGCAGCTTGGAAATCCGGCCAAGTAATGACCGTTCCAGCAGGTAGGGTACGCCTGTGGCTGTCCCACCATTGAGCAGCAGGACCCTTCAGAAAGAAAGATGCGAAGGTGACATAGCTGGCAGGGGCAACACTAGCAGACTCCATTTCATATGTGATGTCGCGGAGCCAGTCATCAGCATCAAGGGGTTGAGTTGAGCTGCGGTAGATAGATGGGTTGAGGCGCATGAAGTCCTGCAGAGTTACTCGGGTTGGATGTTGATTCATGTTCGGACGAGGAAACTGAGCCATCATTCCTTCCATGAACTGGCGACTTAACTCAAACTGTTGCCTCATTCCAGTAAAGAATTCAGGCGGTGGTGGGTCGTTGGCACCACAGCCACGACCAGCGGGTCTAACCATCCTGCTAACATGTAACAGGGGTAGTTCAGCATTGAGCATTTGCAAAGATAAGGATCAGTCATGATGAAAACATGCATAATGAAGGAGGTACGATGGATTCCACTCCGTAGTCAACACGACAGGGTGTGCACTACTCAAAAAGCTATTCTAAGGAATAACTATGGCTTCATCCAACTTCGGGGTGAATGTGGTCACGGGATTCTAATGTTAGTAAATTCATTTAACCCGAGTAGAAGAGAGTTCAAAGTCCCAGAGTATAGACGAGGAGTAAAAGATGCTAATACCACCCAATAGCCACGTGGGCCCGTAAGCCACACAGCCAATGTTAGTAAAAGTTTTCAGTGACTAGACTCAACTTCGGCCAAGGAGTTGGAAAGGGGGCTACCTACAGGCAGTCGGCTCTGATACCAACTTGTGACGCCCTCGGTTCAATCGTACACTAATCATACACGCAAATGTGTACGATCAAGATCAAGAACTCACGGGAAGATATCACAACACAACTCTAGACACAAATTAAAATAATACAAGCTTTATATTACAAGCCAGGGGCCTCGAGGGCTCGAATACATCAGCTTGAATACAAACGAGTCAGCGGAAGCAACAATATCTGAGGACAGACATAAGTTAAACAAGTTTGCCTTAAGAAGGCTAGCACAAAAGCATCTACGATCGAAAAGGCAAGGCCTCCTGCCTGGGAGCCTCCTAACTACTCTTGGTCGTCGGCGTCCGTCACGTGGTAGTAGGCACCCTCGGGGTAGCAGCAGTCGTCAAAGGTGGCATCTGGCTCCTGGACTCCACCATCTGGTTGCAACAACCAGAAAAAGAAAGAAAGGGGAAAAGGGGAAGCAAAGCAACCGTGAGTACTCATCCAAAGTACTCGCAAGCAAGGATCTACACTACATATGCAACATTATCAAAGGAAGGTTGTATATGTGGACTGGGCTGCAAAAATGCCAGAATAGGGAGAAGGCCTAGTCCTATCGAAGACTAGCATCTTCTGGAAACCACCCTCTTGCAGCAAACAGGAGGGAGTAGAGTAGCATAAAGTAAAGCGGTAGTAGTGTTATCAACCTCGGCCAGAGATCCTTTCTCGACTCCCTGCGAGAAAGCAATCCCAGAGCCATACTATCCAGTTATCATCACAATCAAATCCTCATCACCATCCAGTTCTCATCACAAGTATCCAGTTCTAGTTGTATCGATCGGGATACAACTCCAAGTGTCCGTTACCGTAGGACAGGCTATCAATAGATGTTTTCTTCCCTGCAGGGGTGCACCAACTTACCCACCACGCTCGCTTAACTCCGGCCGGACACACTTTCCATGGTCATGCCCGGCCTCGGCCAAACAATACGCCGCAACCCGACCTAGACTTAACAGAGAGGTCAGCACGCCGGACTAAACCTATGCCCCCAGGGGTCATGGGCCATCTCCCCGGAAACTCCTGCACGTTGCGTACGCGGCCGGTGAGCAGACCTAGCTACCTCCTTCAACAAGGCAGGCGCTTGCGCAGTCCAACCCGGCGCGCGCCACTCAGTCGCTGACGTCTATTAAGCTTTGGCTGATGTATACGACGCAGAACGCCCATACTATGCCCACGTGATGGTTAGTGCTATCAGGCCAGAGGCCCCTCGGATCAAATATCCAAATCGTAGTGGATTAGGAACGCGCGGTAACAAGCAGAGACTCACGAAAGAGGTGACCCCGTTGCCTCGTCTCGAGGACTTGCGGCAAGGGCTAAGAATGCCCGGCCACGCCTCGTAATTATCTCACGGGCACCTTCCAGGTCAACCCGTCTCCACATCACTTTCCAAGTAACAGTTGTAAAGTCCAAGTATCCGTGTGTCCAAACATCAAGAGGAAAAACCCAAGGAATCACCCCCGGTGGGTTCCACTCAATGTAATCATCAAGGTGAACGTAGAGGAATCACCCTCGAGGTTCACACTTGAGGGGTTGCACGACAGAGCCGTATCGGAAGTGGTTAAGGAGGAAATCACCCTCGATGACCACGACCGAATAGCTACACTACAGGTTAACATCAGAAGTGTTGTAGAGGTCTCACCCTCGGCACTTGATAGTAACCCAGCAGTGTCGAGCAACTAAGGGGAAAGTGATGTGCGGTGCCGGGGCCTGGTCTTCAATCCCGTTGATCGGGTCTTCAATGATGAAGCAGGGGCAACAAGGACAAGGTGGGGGTCACTGATGGATCACTAACCAACCTATACTAAGCAGTTTAGGATAAGTAGGTAAGGTACAACAACAGATACAAAAGCAGGCTATGCATCAGAATAGGTGCAAACAATAACAGTAGCAAAATCTAATGCAAGCATGAGAGAATGGAATGGGCGATATCGGGATGATCAAAGGGGGGGGGCTTGCCTGGTTGATCTGGCAAGGAGGGGTCGTTGTCGACGACGTAGTCGATCACCGGGGCATCAGCGGCCTCGGGGTCTACCGGAGAGAAGAGGGGGAAGAAACAGTAAATACATAGCAAACAGAGGTAACACTAAGCATGACATGACGATACGTAGCGCTAAGCGTGCTCTAACGCGGTCCTAGACGTTATAGGTGAAGGGGGAAATCAACCGGGAAGGTGTTCCCGGTTCCGGACCTGTGTCAGACAGATGACCGGAGGGGGAAAGTTCCATGTTCAGCATGCTAGGGGCATGTGACAGATGAACGGACCGCGTATTCGGATTCATTGGATTTTTCTGAGCAACTTTCATATAGAAAACATTTTCATCGGAGTTACGGTTTAAAAGTTACGGATTTTCAAAGTTTAAACCAATTTCTGAATTATTTTAAAAGCAGAAAAGGTTTATTGCGTCAGTAGTGACGTCAGCATTGCGTCAGCTCTGCTGACCAGTCAAACTGACAGGTGGGACCCACCTGTCAGCCTCTCTGTCTAACAGAGGCTTAACTAAGCTAACAGGGTTAGTTAGGGGGCGTGGGCCCCAGCATTCAGTGACTGGTTAGTACTAACTAACTAACTAATTTAATTAATGTTTTAATTAATCATTTTTATTTAGAAAAAAAAACGTTTATTTAACAAAAATATGCGATGGGGCCCGCGTGTCAGAGACACTGTGTGCCCAGTCAGCACAGTTGACTGAGTCAACTTAGTCAACAGGGGCCCGCGGGGCCCGCTGGCAGTGACCCAGGGGGGTGGCCCTGACCGGCCACGTCGGCAGGGCGCCGGAGAAGGCTCCGGCGACCTCTCCCGCGACGGCACGACGCCAGAGACGGCCGGGATTCACCTACAGGGGGCCAACACAGGCGCGGGCGGGCGCGTTCGAACGTGCACGAGACGGCGCATCCAGCGGTGGCACTAGCACGACCGGAGATGGACTAAAATGACGGCGGCGAGCAGCGAGGCGGACGCTGGAGATCGGGCAGCGACGGAAACAGAGCTAGAGGGCGCAGGGAGACGAGCTAGAGGCTCGGGCGGCACCAGGGAGACGCCCTGAGCACGCTCGTGTGCGCGGATGAGCATGACGACGCCCACAGCGACGACGGTGTGCTATGCGGCGGAGCTGAGCTCGGCCATGGCGGACGCGGTGGCTACGGGGGCGCACGAGTCCAGGGGAGCGAGGGAAGGGGAAATGGGGCTCACCGCGCGGCGCAAGAAAGGCCCGTGGTAGTTTAGGAGCAGCAGGAGTCTACGGTGTTCATCGGGGAAGAAGGGGATCGCCGGCAACCCGAGGAAGACGACGACGTGGTCGGCGATGCAGAGCTCCTCGGTTCCTTCCAGCGGCTTCAGAAGATGCGGCAGTCCACGGCGATGCCGAGGAGCACGGCCAGGCCGCGTCGAAGGCACGGTGGCCGCGGAGATGACGAAGACGCGGCGGCGATGGCGCTCGGAGCAGATGGAGAGAACTCGAGAGGGGATCTGGTGGGGAGAGGTAGAGGCAGAGAGGGCGAGGGGAACCTAGGAGTGGGTGGAGGTAGGTGGGGGAGGTCTCGAGGAGCCGGAGGGGGAGGCTCTTATCCACCCGCGGCGTTGCCGGCGAGGTGGTCGGGCGGCGACGAGCCCCTGTAGCGGCGCGCATCAGGGGAA
>NC_041385.1:439780762-439782410 GCF_002162155.2 Triticum dicoccoides
ACTCGAGAGGGGATCTGGTGGGGAGAGGCAGAGGCAGAGAGGGCGAGGGGAACCTAGGAGTGGGTGGAGGTAGGTGGGGGAGGTCTCGAGGAGCCGGAGGGGGAGGCTCTTATCCACCCGCGGCGTTGCCGGCGAGGTGGTCGGGCGGCGACGAGCCCCTGTAGCGGCGCGCATCGGGGGAACAGGAGGGAGGGGAGAGCGACCGGGGAGGTTGGGCCGGCTGGGCTGGTTGGGGGCCAAGGGGGGGCAGGGGGATGTGGGTCGCCGAGGCCCAAGGGGAGGCCAGGGCTCCCCCACCCCCTCTTCTTTTCCTTTTTTTTTGTAAACAGCTTTTGCATTTTCTTTTCTTTTTCTTTTAGCCAATAAAGACTTTGCAAAAGATTATGCCATTGGACAAAATAATCTCAAAGAAATATTAGGCACTGCCCAAAAAGATTGTGAGGCTTTAGAAATAGTTTGCCATTTTCATAAATTAAAAAGGCATTTAATTTATTTCTTAGGCCACTGTTTGAAGTAGCTTAGGCCACTCAAACCTTTTTGCAAAAATGTTGGTTCACCACCAATATTAGTTGTGGAATATTCTGCACATGATGAACATTTTTGTTTTCATGTCTGAGCATTTTGAATTTCAGACAAAATTTGAATTTGAATTCAACTGGAATGTGAAAGAACATGAGACAATAATGATCAGGCACATGTTTAGCAAAAAGATTAACTTAACCCCAGGGGTTACTGTAGCATCATTACACCGGGGTGTTACACATGGTCAGTGCAATACTAATGGATCAGAGAGTATGTAGATATATAAATCATGCATGAAAGACCAAAAAAACAAAAAAAATCCATATATGATTTGATCATAAAATATCAATTCATCACACCGCAGCAAACACACTGATAATTACTTTAGATTGATCACAAGCATATTAGTTAGCTCATGTGTCCTTTATATTGAAGAATGGGACAGAGGAGATGCCACACATACATTGTTATGGACCCATAGTACAAATCACACATGATCAACGGAGCAATGGAGTTGATGAAGAAGGCTCTGACTTCAACTTTCCTCTTAGGTAGATTACTGGAGAAAGACCAAAGATTGGATCTCCTTTGATTGGGATGAAGTCGCGGTGTAAAAAATCCTCAATAAATATGTTCAAGACTAGGGGGTATATCTAAACTGATGCGGAGCATCCTACGGTCATCCCCATGGACCTACCGTCGCCTCCTCAAGTGCCCACCGGACTGATGACACGGGCACGTGCAAGAGCTCTCGAAACTGAGGTGACATCTCTCCTTTGTGACATTCCATATGAACCGCACGAGACATGGTTGCTACTTAAGTCCGGAGTGCTATGTGTGATCAGGTATCAAGAAGACCCTCTCGGTGATGCTTGTGAACACGGACAAATCCCCAAGTGCATGCATGAAGATGACCAACGGAAGGAACCAGAGAAGTCTCCAGGACCCGCACATCCGGCCCCAAGACCCGCACATCCGGCCCCTGAAGAGTGCAGCCCCAGCCGCAGGCTAGTAGCTAAGGCTATAGGGCCCGGACATCCAGAAATCCGGCCCGACATGTCCAGGAAGCAACCGAAGCCGCCTAAAGACCGGCTCCGGACATCCGACCCCCCCCCCCCTCGAAGGC
>NC_041385.1:439782713-439830082 GCF_002162155.2 Triticum dicoccoides
TTCGCCCCTAGACTATATATACTCCTCCTCCACCTACATTTTAGGGCTAGCATTATGATAACTCATTTTGGAGATAGAGCCTTGCTCATCCACTTGTACCCCTACCCCTTTGGAGATCAAGGCCTCCTAGGAGAAGATATCCCAAGTGGATTCAAGACCCCCCCCCCCTGTGGGAAGATCCATCTTGGATTCAAGACCTCAACTCCTCACAGATTGGGCTTAACTAGCTACCCTTTGTATCCCCCTTTGTTGGATTTGGACCCTTGTCACCTCTTTATGTATGTGGATCTAGCATATGTGTGATTGGATCTTGTCTCTTTGAGTGATTTGTCTCATGTTTCCCTCTCATGTTCTTCGTGTTCTTCGCGGGATCCTCTCCAAATTTGAAAGATTGGCCCCACTCCACATCATAAAGGCATCAAGGCAGAGCTACCCGGTCACTATGGGCCCCATGCGGGCATGTGATGTGGCCTGGCCAGCCCCTCTGGCCCATTTTGGCCGGGGTCATCTCCTAGTGATTCCTTTGGGTAGCATACTTTACTTTATTGGTTTTGTCCCCAGAAATATTTATTTACGTCATACAAAAACAACAACTGGCTTGTCACTGGATTGATATGTTAGTCCAATAAAATCATGGAAATTTTGCCAAAACTATGTATAAATAATAATGATAGCATGAGCATAACAAATTTATAAACATTTGAGACATATCAGTACTTGGTTTCCTGAGTGCCTCTGGTCCAGCTAGTGTCCCTCCGGGGAGTACACTCAGGATTTGTGTTAGAATAGGACATAGACTATGATGCTTTGGTCCCGAGTAGTTCGACAACCAACTAGTAGCCTACTGGAGGCGTGTTGCAACTTCCCATCACTCAGGTGTATCTGAGTGGACCCGTCTCCCGTGAGTCAACCATCAAAACCTTAAGTTGGCAGTACCAAGACTCGAATGACTCGGTTCCTGGCTAGCGGCACACTAGAATCATACTATAGTTGCATCGATTGGAGCATGTCCCAACATCCATGAGATCCACTGAAGTTCAGTGGCCAGAACATCACATCAAACATGCACTTGAGTGCAAATGGTCTCATAGTCCAGGCATTCTTTGATTAAAAGTTTGCCTGGAAGCAATCATCCCGTATTTTCATGTCTTTAATTAATTGGACGCCATAAGTGAAATGACACAGCACTTAGCCCGTCATGGAGCCCTCGCAAAGAGGCCATACTAAATGTGTGTTCATGATATCTTCTCCTGGGCGCTAATCCGGCGGGATCATGGCCTTAGTGACTTCCCATCCATGATCAGCAATGTTCTAACAATGAAGCGGCATGCGGCTATGATCATATGCCTAGAGGATGAAGACAATTGACTTGTAGATACGCCAGTGCAAACTTGGCCAAAAGGGTCATGTTTTGTGGGCCGGCCTAGAAGCACGCGTGCCCGACATGACATGTGCCCAACCCGACATGTAGCACGCCAGGAGCTGTGCCTAGGCCACAAGGCGAGGCACGTGTGCTATCCTGGCACGACACGATTAGTAGGTGGGCCGTCCCATGAATGACATGGCTGACATGACCTACCAGGCATGCCACCACATGTGCGAGACGTTAGAGGAGTGGGGACACATGGCACACGGGTAGGAGAGGGTGATTTGAGCCATTGGGGGAGCGGAGTGGGGGAGCATGGCACATTTATGTTGGGGCAATTAGGGGTAGTTTTGACCCGTTTAAGCAAAAATTTTAGTTGTTGGTGGGGTAAATAGGTCTAAAAATTGCCACTGTTTTGCTATAAATAGGGTTTCCCAAGCCTCCCATTTCCCATACCCAATCATGGTTGGAGTTCGATACCTTCCAAGCAAGTGATTTTGAGATTGACATACCCGAGTTTATCGATCCCAATCCTCACAATACTGCTTATTCTCCTCTCAGTGATAATACACCACCTTCACAATCTGGTGCCCATTCCATTAGTGCCAACACTTCCTCCACCACCACCAGTGCAAAAAATATCTCATCACGAATCCTCTGAGGTGTGGGATCGTGTATCCGCGCGCGCGTGCAAGGTGGGGGTACGTGAGTAAAGGAGGAATCAATCACCTGTAGGGGCACATCAATGCCCACACCAAGAAGGATGGAGAGTCCGCAGCGAGACAGAGCACACTCAAGCTTAACCCTGACGGCTCGGTACGTAATTTTATCTATGATGCTAATTTTCTAATATAAGCTCTTTGTCATTTAATTGTTGCTTTTATGATTTACCATTAGGTTTTGACGAGTCTGGCGATTTTGCCCAATATATTCAAACTACTCATACTCTTAATTTCAAACTCGTTTCTTGATAAACTACCACTAGGGATATGAATATGCAAAAGGTGTTCTTATGAAAATAAAAAAAGACTTTACTACATGCAAATTTTCAGTATCTTTAACATTTGATATCTAGAGTAGTCGGGCAAAGCAAGAGTACAATAGTATGGTCGCTCATTATGTTTTTGAAAAGTGGGAACTGCAAAAAGAATCATAGGATTTGAATTAATTGATGTAGCACATCTAGTGAGAAAATTATTGAAGTTGTAATTAAAGTTGTGTTGTGAATAATTTTGTCTCACCAACAAGATTTTTGCAGTAACTTTGGATAATGCTTCAACAAGTACTAGTGCAATGAATGTGCTCCTCTATTTTTCATATATGTTGCAACTTTTTTTACTGCATCAACATCGTGCTTTCCATATAATTATTGCTAAATGTGTTTTAGAGAGATGTGAAACACACATTAACACTTTGTGCAACTGCCATACCTTTTCTTGGTGCTTCTAATCAACGACTTGCAAACCACGCGAATATTGCATTGCTATAGGAACAAGTCCTCATAAGTTAAGTGTAGATTATTCTTCTTATTTTGCTGATGTTCATGATAAGCTTTCTGAAGTTTATGGTAAGTACGAGCAAAAGTATGTCGGAGTCTGGATGCAACAGCCTCCACCGACACCAACTGTAAGAAAAAGGAAAGGAGCTTGAAGCAAGACATTTGGCTCTTCCTCCTCTCATCAAGCTCTTCCATAGCTGTAACAACCCACATGCTTAGAGGTGGCAGGGAGTTAGCAAAGTACCTCGACAATGACAAAATCAGCTTTAGTAATGATGACGCGGAGGAGTTCAACATACTATAATGGTGGCATGACCACAAGGTTACATATTCGGTGCTTTCCATATTAGCACGGGATGTGTTATCAGTACCCATCTCAACGGTATCATCGGCGTATGCTTCCAGTCTAGCTGGAAGAATACTCGAGGAGAGAAACACTAGTGTCACCTTGGATATGGTGGAAACACTAATGACTATGAGCCCAAACACACTGCAGTCCACATTTCAGAATCTCGCCGTTCACGAAGAAGAACGAAAGAATAATTGTAATCTTTTTTTTTGTAATTAAGATCATAGCTATATACTTCTTTGTAATTGCTTTTCCTTTTGTAGTTTAGAGCATGGCTTGGTACTTCCTATGTTCCTAAATATAAATTCTTTTAGAGATTTTGATATAGACTACATATGGAGTAAAATAAGTGAATCTACTCTAAAATGTGTGTATATACATCCGTATGTAGTTCATATTGAAATCTCTAAAAAGACTTATATTTAGGAACGGATGGGGTACTTTTTCTTCCGAACGATGAAATGTTTTAATGAGGCAACCACTAATAAAGCTCAAGATTTATCCCACATGACACTTTGCCTCAATTTTTTGTTTTTCTTTATTTTTTAAAAACTCTTTAGATTTTTCTATTTTTTCTGAAGTAATTAGCCCAGAAAAGGAATAATGTGCCGAATGGCCCATTAGATTTTTCTATAGCAAAACGGCCCATTAGATACTAAACATGCCACTGCCCACGGGCTGACACAATTACTTCGTGAGGAATGACTATGTCTCGCTTGATGCGAGACACAACAACCTCTCGCCTCCAGCGGCTGAGACAATGGGTCGGCCCAGCGTTTTCTTTTTCCATTTTTCACATTTTTGTTTTCTTTTTCTTACTTCCATTTTTCCTGTTGCTCAAAAAACCTTTAGTTTTTCCTTTTATTTATACTTATAATAATTCAAAAATATATTAAAAACACCTTACATAAAATTTGGAAAAAATGGTAAACATGCATTTGAAAAGTGTTGAGCGTGTTTAGAAAATGTTTTCGATGTATACAAATTATTCAAAAAAATGTTAAACGTGTATAAAAAGGTTTCACATGCATAAGAAAAATTTATGATGTGTACGAAAAAAATTAGACATCAAAACATGTATTTGAAATTTAATATTAATCATGTATAAAAATGGTAAACATGTATAAAAATATATTTTAGATGTGTAAAAAAAATGTACCATGTGTATGAAAACAATAGAGAAAAATATATTCAAATGTACTAAAAATATGTTAAACATGTACTAACAATGATAAACGTTTATACAAAAATGTTTTGGATGTATAAAAATGTAATATGTGTACGGAAAAGTAGACATAAAAACATATATTTAAAAAAATGTTAATCTTGTATATGCTAATGTTAAGCTTGTATTAGAAAATATTTTAGATGTATACACGAAATTTAAAACGTGTAAGAAAACAATAGACATCAAAAAGTATATATGATAAAAAAATATTAATTATGTATTTAAAAAATTAAACGTGTATTAAAAAATGTTCTTGACGTATACAAAAAGTGCACAATGTGCAAGAAAAATATAGACAAGTGTTAAAAAGAAAAAAAGAAAAAAAGAAAACCATAGAGAAAAAAGAAAACAAGAGAAAACCAACAAAGAAGAAAGAGAAACAAATAAAACAGGAAAACCAGGGAAAAAGAAGAAGAAACAATGAAAACAACGAAGGAAGAAAAGAAAGAAAATATAAAATACAATGAAAATCGAGCAAGAATAAAGAAATTTGGTGAAAAAACAAAAGAAATTAGAGCAGAGTGAATTACAGTGACACAAACGAATAGACCTAACATGCCAGCCCATATGCGCGCACATTTTATGCGAGACAAATGCTACATATTACTCCATATCGAGATATAGCATCTGTGTACTTCATGTGGGAGCCGGATCCCCTGACGTACGGCCACCTGACGTTGGGCCAGTAACGAGTGGGTCCGGATCCACACGTCAACGAGTGCGCCGTACGTCAGAGGAGCTGCGTCCACTTCATGTGACGTGCTTGAGCCTTTAGACGAGGCACGCGTGCCGGCACGGCTGGCCCCCTTTATAAAAGTGTCCTGCCAGGCATGTTTAAGGGTGGGCCAGGCCATGCCGGGACAGATGGCCAGGTATGCTCTGGTGTAACCACTGGCGGAGGACTCCAATGGGCAAGGTGTGGCAGCCGCCACACCTTGATTCTGTGCGAAAAACTTTTTATACCTATGCATATATTGTTTGTTAGACCCTTAGCCAAGCACACGTATATACAAACCCAGATTGAAAGTATGCAAGCACGCAGCATGATTGATGTGCTGCCAAGGCACGTATATACCTATGGAAAGCTAGCAAGCACACAAGCTGGTAGCTTGATTGATGTGCTGTCTAGCACATGCACGTCTAACTGCGTCTTCCACTGCACAACGATCTGAACGATTATCTCGGTGGTTTGCTCTCGACAGAACTTTTCGTGAATTGCCATTAGAAAGCTGAACGGATATTTTTTCGATGACGCATGAAATTTGCACCTTTTTGGATATATTTTCTTTGACAATACATAACCGATTTACCGCGCTCAAAGTGTTACCGAGTACTCCCTCCGTCCGGGTTTATTAGGCCCCTCTTATTTTGGGCTAAAGTTTGACCTAAACATTTAGTGGACAAAATGTAAACTATATGTCACAAAATTATATTGTCGGAAAACTCTTTCAAATAAAAATCCAACAATATAATTTTTTTATAGCATATACTTTATATTTTTTAGTAGTCTATAGATGGTCAAACTCTGGCGCAAAATACGAAGGGGCCTAATAAACCCGGACGGAGGTAGTATACGACTAGGGATAGACCAACATGCTATTTTCGGTTATAACCAAATCGTTGACATACACTTCAACTAGCAGGTTGAACTTTTGAATTTTCTTGTATAAACTGCATGCTCGAAGGAATATCTCTTGAACCCGAGACAGGCCAAACTTTGGTGCAACTTTGTTCCAACCTCTTGGTCGCTAGCCCTTATATATAGTGCCTCGTTGAGCTTGCAAATTTTCTCTTCTTTGCCTTTTTTTTTTCTCGTAGCCAAGAAGTTGTTTACCGTACACTTCCTTTATGGGATCATTGTTGAGGAAAGCAGATTTAACATTCATATAAAAACCTTTCAATCCTCTTGTGTTGCCATAGCTAAGAGGAGCCTCGCTGTCTCGAGTCGAGCACCTTTTCATAGTCAAGTCCTTGAAAACCATCAAGACCGAGTTACGCAAGAAGATCCCTGGTGGCTGGCCTAATGATTTTATTATTATCCTACATTTGGTTATTCTTCTGAGTATTCACATGAATTTTTTTAGTTAAAAGTTTGCCACACCTTAAAAAAATTTCGTCCTCCGCCTCTGGGTGTAACTGTTTTATTTTTAGACTGTTTGCATGTACTCCCTTGGTTTTACTCCCTCCGGTCCTTTTTGTTTGCGTATTACTCCCTCCGTTCTGAATTACTTGTCTTAGATTTGTCTAGATACGGATGTATCTAAATTCATTTTAGTGCTAGATATATCCGTATCTAGACAAATCGAAGACAAGTAATTTGGAACGGAGGAGTAGATGCAACCCGGATACCAAGGAAAGAACGAATCGCTTAAAATTGGACCAGTTTACCTCTGGTTTGTTGTAGAGAGACGGCGGGTTAGTTACTGCGCGCATGCAAACGATTGGCTGCGCTTGCCGCATGCCTATATTCTCGCGCACGACTCCTCTCCGTTTTCATCTCTGTGCATGCGAATCTATCTCTCTCCTCAACTCTGCATGCGCGTATCTCCTCTGCCTTGCCTTGGGAAGATGCAAAAGCCATTGGAAAGAGAGCTCGGAGTTATAGCGGGTGCGCATGCATGTAGGGGCACAGTTGGAAAGAGTGGCCAAATTTTACCAATGCGCAGAGCATTGCGGGAAAAACCATTTTTTCTTAGACGCAAAGCAAAGAGGACCAGAGGAAGTACTTACTTTGCGTTGCCTAAAAAAGGTTTTATTTACTTGTCATATTAGTTTTGTATCGAGTCAAACTTTGTAAACTTTGACATAGTATATTTAAAAGTATATTAAGCCCGCAATACCAAATCAATACCGTTAGAATCATCAGTTAATATTTTTTATATCATGTACTCCCTCTGTAAACAAATATAATACTATAGTGGTCTCCTGTTTGGGGCCTCCTAACTACTCATGGTCGTCGGGGGTCTCCATGTAGTAGTAGGCTCCGTCGGTGTAGTAGTAGTCATCGACGGGATCAACTGGCTCCTAGGCTCTGTCATCTGATCACAACAATCGGGTAGCAAAGCAACCATGAGTACTCATCCAAAGTATTCACAAGACTTACATCAGATCTAAGCTAACTATGCATCGGTATCAATGGGAAGGGGTGGTATCTGTGGACTATACTGGAGAATGCCAGAGTAGATGGGTAATGCCTAGCCTATCGAAGGCTAGCACCTTGCAACATCTTCTAGCAACCGAGGAGACTAGAGTAACTTAACATATAGTAAGAAGTACTCCCTCTGTCTGGAAAAGCTTGTCCCAAATTTGTCCCTCAAATGGATGTATCTAGCACCAAGTTAGTGCTAGATACATCCATTTAAGGGACAAGCTTTTTCAGACGGAGGGAATATATAATATCAACGCCCAGAGATCCTTCCTCGTCTACCCCGTGAGGAAGCAATCCCGGAGCCATCATATTAGTTTAGTGTACAAAGTATTCAGTTCTAGTTGTAGTAGATTGGGATACAACTCCGAGTGTCCGTTACCGTCAACACAGCTATTCGAATAGATTACTTCCCTGCAAGGGTGTACCAACTTACCCAACACGCTCGATTAACTCCGGCCGGACACACTTTAATGGGTCATGCCCGGCCTCGGTTGATCGACACACTGTAGTCCTACCTAGGCTCAACAGAGAGATCAACACGCCGGACTACATCCTAAGTGTGAAGGGGTCATGGGCCCATCACCCTAAGCACTCCTGCGCAATGCGTACACGGCCTAGAGCAGACCCACCTCCTTATACAAACGCAGGCAGTTACCATCCAACCGGGGGTGCACCGCTCAACTGCTGACGTCCGAAGAGTTTTCGGGAGAATCGTACGATGTTGAGTGCCCATACTTATTCCTGCATGGTGGTTAGTGCGAAAAGCCAGAGGCGTACTCAATTCATATATCCAAACCTAGTGTATTGGGAGCTCGCCGAGACGATCAGTGATCCTGTGCCCCTGTCTCATGAACTTACGACAAGGGCCATGCCCATCCCTCTCTTGGGTCGGACTCTGCCTGCCCGGTCATATCACGTCATTATCTCGCGGGTACCTTCATGGTCAACCAGACTTCAATAACTCTCGCGAGTACCCCTTGGGTCAACCCGACTTCAACAAAGAACTGAGGTGAAGGTCAAGGTATCCGTGTGTCCATAACATCAAGGGGGAATCTGAGGAATCATCCTCGATGTAACCGTCAAGGTGACCTTGGAGGAATCACCCTTGATGGGGTTCACACTTGAGGTGTTGCACTACAGAGTCATCATTGGGAGTGGTGAACGAGGAATCACCCTCTGTAATTCACGACTGATTAGCTACACTATAGAGATATCATCGGGAGTGAGATACGATGCATCACCCTCGGCACTCGATAGTAGCTATGCAGAGTCGTACAACTAAAGGGGGTGTCGGTGATGTGTCGGTCTCTACACGTCGATCACATTGATCGAGTCATCTAGAAGCAAAGCATGGCAACATGGACAAGCGTGTGGGGCCACTGATGGATCACTAACCAACCTATACTAAGCATATAGGATAATATGTAAAGTAACAACAACAGATTACATAAGTAGGCTATGCATCAGAATAGGAGCTATCAAACAACAGTAGCAAAATCTAATGCAAGCATGAGAGAGAAAGAATGGGCGATATAGGAATGATCAAGTGGTTTTTGCTTGCATGAAAGCTCTGCTGAAAGGGGTTGGTCGTTAGGAGTGTAGTCGTACCCGGGAGCAGCGTTGGTCTCGGGGTCTACCAAAGAGAAGAGGGGAAAGAAAAAATAAATATAAAGCAAAGAAATGCATCACGATGTAAGACATGGCAGCATGTTGTGCTATGGGTGACCTAATGCAGTGTTATGCATTACAGACGGAGCAGGAAAATATTTGGGAATATTTTCCCGGCTTTAGGCAGTTATCGGACAGACAATACGGAGGGGAAGGTTCCATGTTTGAAGTGTTGGAGGCATGTGACAGGTAAACCCGGGCAAACGTCGGGCCGGGCCGGGTTTCGGGCTGGGCTTATAAAAGCCCGACCTTCATTTCCCAAGCCCGAGCCCGGCCCGAAGCCCGAAATACTCCCTGTTTTCAAGCCCGAGCCCGGCCCGAAGTCAAGCCCGAAGCCCGAAAGCCCGGCCCGAACGCTGTTTTTTTGTGTACGCACGTGCAAGCCCGGCCCGAAGCCCGAAAGCCCGGCCCGAAATACATAAAAAATGAAGCCCGAGCCCGGCCCGAACTATCTTCAGGGCTGCAAAACTAGGCCCGAGCCCGGCCCGAACGTCAAGCCCGGCTCGGCCCGGCCCGGGTTTTTCGGGCCGGGTCGTCGGGCCGGGCTTCCCATGCCCGGGTTTAGTGACAGGTATGTGGACGACATAAATAGATTCGTGTGAGTTACGATTGAATTTCTATGAATTTTCAAAGTTTTAAATAATTTCTAAAATTATTTTATTTCAAAATTAATAGCAAAATGCTATGCGCACACATTGAAGTGTACACAGCAGCGGGCTACAAAGGCTGACATGTGGGGCCAGTTGACCAGGTCAACTACCCAGTCAGCAGGTCCGGCCAACAGTCAACAATTAAAGTTGGATGGTCAAAGGGTCTAGTGGGACCCACATGTCATAATCTATATCTTATTCAGTTAGTTAATTTTGTTTAATTTGGTGGTGGGGCCTGCCTATTAGTGTATATTAGCTAGACTAATTAGGCAATTAAATTAACCTAACTAGTGGGCGGCCAGGAGGTCTGCACACGTGCGCGAATCCAGCGGCCGGCCACGGCGCGGCCAGGATGCTGCAAGTGAGGAGGCTGGCGGCAGAGGCGCGGCTGGAGTGAGCAGCGGCAGAACGGCAAGCAGCAGCGCAAGAGCAGCACGCGCGGTAACGGCTGCAGCAGCAAGCAACAGTACCAGACATCACGCATGCGCAAAGGAAGGGTGTCGTCTGCCGAGTGCGGGGGCTCGCTAGGAGCCACAGAGGGCACGGGTGCGCACGCACGTGTGCGTGAGAGCCGTGGATGCGCACGGGCTTGGCTGGACATAGGGCAGGGAGGTCGAGCGCGCTGACAGAGCTTTAGCAAAACCATGGAGACCGAGCTCGTGGAGACGGTGGCTACGGGCACGGATCGAGCCGGGAAAGAGGGGGAATCATAGGAGAATCTCACAACGGAGCTCGGTGGCATGCTCGGGGAAGCCGAAGTCGGCGGGGAAGCGCGAATTATCAGCGGGGAGCGACGAACACCGTCAATGGGGATGGGCCCCTAGCGTCGGTGTAGCAGCTCCTCGGTTCACTCCAGCGTTTGTGGACGATGTAGACAGAGGCGCCGCACCTCTTGGACATGGTGGGGCATCTGGAGGTGGATAGTGTTCATGGTAGCGACGGCGGCCAGGGCGATGCAGTGTTGGGGGCGGCTCGATACATAGCGGGAGGGGGAAAGGGGAATTGAGCTAGGGTTCGAGGGAAGGGCGTCGATGTCTTGTAGGGGGCTAGGGGGTCGCCGGATGGCCGACATGTGGTCAGGCGCGGCCATGGCGCCGGTGGATGCCTGCCACGACCGCCTGCCTCCTGTAGTAGGAGATAGATGAAGGTGGAGGTGGGCTGGGCCATTTTCTGTCTCCACATGGGCCAAAGGGCATAGTAAGGTTTTGCCATTTTCTTGTATTCCCCGTTTCTATCTATTAGCTCATGTTTTATTTAGTTTTAGCTATCAAATGAATTTTTTTGATAATGTATCAAACACTATATTTTTGGGCCGCACAAAAAGTTTCACGACATTTGCAAACAGTCAATTTCTGGTTTGTATTTAAATGTCTCAACTAAGTGTTGGGGTCCATCTTAAATATTCTTAGGTTCAATTTAAAAATCCATTTGATGTTGGTTACTACATGTTAGTTTTCTTAGTGAATATTTTCCACCCAACGAACATTTTTGTTTTACCTTTTGTAGAACTAATAATTTGACTTTGACTTTGATTTCTTTATCAAGTGGCAATTTGGCTTAGTAAAGCATCATGATATGGCATAATTAGCACGGGTTTGGTGTAGCATGACACTGGGGGTGTTACAAATCTCCTCCACTACAAGAAATCTCATCCCAAGATTTAAGAGGTAGTGTTTAGGGGAGGGAATTGGTTACGGAATTCTAACTAGTCTTCTTGTTCTTGGTTGTTCTTCTCGAAGAAGTTGATCCCTTTCGTCGATGTCTTGATTTCTCTGTTTCAGGTCATCATGATGAAGTCGTCATCCTTTCTTTGGGAACTCCATCGTACTTATGAATAGGTAAGGGGCAGCTCGACAATGATAGAATGCTATAAGGGGTAATCATATGGGGTTATCCCATGAATGAACACATGAGTATCTCTTGAGCTAGAACTCATGAAATACATCGAGAGAAATAAAAGTACGCACAAGAAGTTTCAAGCGAGCAGGCAATCATTTAATGCCCAACCTAGAGTATGAATGGGGTTCAGAGCAACGGGAATAAGTATTGCGCCTGATACTAGAATATATCATTTCTAGGAAGGTGGCTCGAGAATTACATACGAAACCAAGCCCGAGGATTAACTTTGGAAACAAGGATGTACAGGAAAGTTAGGTTCTAATCCTGTGAAACTGGGGTTAGTGTGTGTTAAAAGTAGGGAGGACGGTGACATCTTGCATGGTCAGATAGCAAGGCATGTCAGAGGAAAGTTTGTCGGCTATGTTGGCAAAAGTGTTGGTACCAAGGGCGGGGAACGAAAGAGAACCAGTTTCTTGCTCGTTGAAATGAGGCGGACCATTGGGCAAAGTTCTCGTCCACCACTGGTACAGCAAGGTGCTACACAAACGGTTTTTAACCCATTTCCACGACGGAATTTTGAACCGTCGCCTAGTGAGTGTGTGCGATAGGGGGTCCTTCCCACATGAACCATAAACCGTCGGGGATAGGTCCTCCGGTCATACACGCTCGGCAAAATGAGGTTGTGTGTGACGGGCGAGCAATCAAATACGATTATACGTATAGTTATGCTAAAAAAATACAATTATACAGGTCAAATAATTTCCAGTCGTAAATACATCCCACATAGTCAGTCATGGCTACACATTTCGTTCGTATGTACATTCCACACAGTCAATCCAAGGAATACGTTTCTGTTAGTATGTACATCCCACACAGTCAATCCAAGAAGTATGTTTCCGTTCCTATATACATCCCACACAGTCACTCCAAGGAAAATGTTTCCGCTCACAGGTACATCCCACACAATTTTCCCCATTAAATCATTTGTGATAGCGTTGCCATTACAGACGATATTAATAATTTTATCATTTGCGTTATTGAATGTATCACACATGGTGCGTAGAAGAAACTGCGTGGCATAGGTTGTCCATCACACACACTTTTTATGTGGTTGATACGTCTCCACGTATCTATAATTTTTGATTATTCCATGCTATTATATTATCATTCTGGGATGTTTTACAATCATTTTATAGTCATTTTGTATCATTTTTTGGTACTAACCTATTGACATAGTGCCCACTTCCAGTTGCTGTTTTTTGCATCTTTTTTACATTGCAGGAAATCAATACCAAACAGAGTCCAAATGCAGCGAAACTTTTTGTGGATTTTTTGGACCAGACATCCAGTGGGCCAAGAACGCACCCGGTGGGTTGTGCCCTCCTCATTGGCCTCCTGCACCGCCTCTTTGCTCTATAAATACCCCAATATTCCAGAAACTCTAGGGGAGTCGACGAAAATCAATTCCAGCCGCCGCAAGTTCCAGAAACTCCAGATCCAATCTAGACACCATCTTGGAGGGGTTCATCATGTCCATTGGTGCCTCTCCGATGATGTGTGAGTAGTTCTTTGTAGACCTATGGGTCCATAGTTAGCAGCTAGATGGCTTCCTCTCTCTCTTGATTATCAATACAATGGTCTCTTGGAGATCCATATGATGTAAGTCTTTTTGCGATGTGTTTGTTGGGATCCGATGAACTTTGAGCTTATGATCAGATTTATGTTGTTATCCATGAAAGTTATTTGAGTCTTCTTTGATCTCTTATATGCATGATTGATTATAGCCTCGTATTTCTTCTCCTATATTTGGGTTTTGTTTGGCCAACTTGATATATTTATCTTGCAATGGAAGAGGTGCTTTGTGATGGGTTTGATCTTACGGTGCTTGATCCTAGTGCCAGAAGGGGGAACGACATGTATGTATCATTGCTATTAAGGATAACAAGATGGGGTCTATTTCTACAGAAATAGATCTTGTCTACATCATGTCATCATTCTTATTGCATTACTCCGTTTTTCCATGAACTTAACATGCTGGATAGCGGTCGATGTGTGGAGTAATAGTAGTAGATACAGGCAGGAGTCGGTCCACTAATCTTGGACGGGATGCCTATATAATGGTCATTGCCTGGATATCGTCAAGATTATTTGAAGTTCTATCAATTGCCCAATAGTAATTGTTTTCCCACTGTTTGCTATTTTTCTCGAGAGAAGCCACTAGTGAAACCTACGGCCCCCGGGTCTCTTTTCATCATATTTGCCTTTGCAATCTATTTTCCTTCGCTTTCATTTTCAGATCTATTAAACCAAAAATACAAAAATTCCTTGCTGCAATTTATTTTATCCGTGATCTATTCATCCTGTCTAGCACAACTATCTCATGTTATCTTGCCTACTTGAGGCACCGTACCCGAAAGGGATTGACAACCCCTTTAACATGTCGGGTTGTGAGTATTTGTTATTTGTGTGCAGGTACTATTTACGTGGTGTTAGGAGGTTCTCCTACTGGTTCGATAACTTTGTTCTCATCACTGAGGGAAATATCTACCGTCGCTATACTTCATCATCCCTTCCTCTTTGGGGAAATAGCAACGTAGTTCTAGCAGACATCAGTGATAAATGTTTGCGCAAGGTGGCCTAACGCAAACGGTTTTCAAGAGGAAGTCGTGTGTGATTGTTCATTGATCCAATAGTTTTAATCCTAGAAACTCTGTGCGTTGTCTGAGGTCATCACCCATGGTGTTTTCTCTTTGCAATAAAAAAACAATTAGCAGGCTAATTGTCCTATTATTAATAATCCATTTATTAATCCAATTGAAATTTCATATTAAGCACACAATATATTTCATTTTCATATTAAGGAAGCAGGATTTCATAATTGAAATACATCAGAGTACAAGATCATATAGCTTCAGCACTCATCTAGCCCATTACACAACTATACCAGCACCAAGTTTCACATGAAACATCTATAACCTTTGGAAATTTGCATCATAGATGGTACATAAACAGATGAATCTCATCTAGAAAACTGCTGAAGCGAAAGGTAAATATTGAGCCTTCATTGATATTGAAGGTCTTTGCAACTTTAGGCCAGTGCCTATGGATGATTGACCGTCCATCCTTCGTCCTCTTCAGGAAGACTTCAATATTGAACCGTGGGTGTTTTATGAATACCTTCCTCGCCTCCTGACCATACAGGTGGTTTGAGAGGTAATCATCAGTGAACTACTTTGGAAAGGCCTGAAAACAAGGATGTGCATAAATATTGTCTCTAGATTGGAAATGGGGCAAAGGAATAAAAAAAACCAAGGTATAATAGTTAGTTCCATTATGTAGTGAACTGATGTCTTCATTGTGTAGACAAAGATCTTGTTGTTTTTTGTCGCTAATTTATTTATCCTAACAATCTTCCTGAGTTTCTTGACTTGACTGATATTCATGGACAACTCATTTCCCCATATGTGATGACAGTCGAGATTGAGGGGCATGGTGCACAATAGAGGGCGCCACCGAGTTGAGAGGACTTGTGTGCGACAGCAATCCTTGGTGGGGAGAAGCGAGATGATCTCCCCAAAGATGTCGTCCGGGAGATCGCTGATGCGGTCCACCGGAGATTCTACGGGTTCCTCAGATCTGGGGGGGGGGGCTCGCCGCTTCTCCCTGCACTGTGCGGGATCTACAATCGGCGTCACCGCTGGCGGGAGCCTCGTCTTCTTCGCGCTGGGGACATTCGACTCCATTTTCCTTGAGGGTGTCGCGTCGAGCTCATGGGTTTGAGCAGAGTAGCCAGAGACGAGCCTAGTGGTAGTGCGAGTGGGGAAGAAGGAGGGCTGGGGTTTTCTGTAGGATTGGAAGAAGAGGAGCAGGCGTTTTCTGTACGAGTAAGGAAGAAGGTGAGCAGGGATTTTCTGTACGAGTGAGGAAGATGGGGAGTGGGAGGAATTGAGGGGTGACGAAAGCGGGGAGTCCAGCGAGCTGCAGTATAAGTTTTTTTTTTTGATATTTGTGAGCTGCAGTATAAGTGGAAGCGAGGAGGAAGGAGGGTTTTTCTGGGATCGCCCCTCTTCAAGAAATATGGGCTTCTCCCCGCAAAAACAAATGGGCTTTAAGATGGATAGGCTTTTGTATCGGCCTAGTCGGCTGCCCGTGTTTCATACTGGAGGGCCTTAACACTATAGGCAGCCCATTAGAGACACTCTCCAACTCTCCAGCTTATTGCCCATTCGAAAGAAAATAAGAGACGCCTCCAGCTTAATTATGGCTTCTCATCGGTCAACATACGAATAAGCTTATTTCATCTTGTGTTGGTCATTCTACCTAGTTAAGAATGTAGGATAACTAGAGCACCGTGAGGTCAGCTGACAGCAGGTTCCACTAAAATTGAGTTTTGTACTTCCGTTTGCACAAATAGAACACCATAAGGAGATAGACAACCCTGTTTGCACAAATATGTAACAGGGTTATTTAAGCAGTGTCATTTTTTTGCAGCGGCATATGATTAACAGTAGCATCTCATATGTTATCGGTGGCATTATAGTGACAATATGAAAAGGTGCCATTATCTAAGAAGTGTTATCACATCAAATCAACACTGGCACTAGATTAATGGGGTCTTACATTAACATGCATAACAATTGCATTATGACTATGTGATGACAGATTAGGAGTAGCACTTGATCAGTACGTACGTGCATGGTTAACAGGAATGATCATTCTAACGAAGGGTGATACGGAAAGGAGAAACACATCATCGTGTCAACCATTGTGCAATTAAATTTTGTGCAGTTCAACAGAGATGCAGCTATGATACCGGTGTCAGAGTTTAGTGTAACGGCCCAAAACACTCTTTATGAGAAATAAAGCAATACATGAGTATTTCATAAAACGGTGGTGGCATTGATTCATTTTATCAATGGCAATAGATTGACAACAGCATTACTTAACAGAGACACCACATTAACAGTGGCATTGTTTCATTTTACCTGTGATGTTAGATTAACAGCAACAGTAAGGGCATAGGGACAGGGGAGGCACAAGCACGTTTTACATCCACCGAGGCATAAAGTGGTGATGCAGAGGTGTTCCCGAGTGCGGCAAACATGCAAAGCATGTCAAAATTTGTGCATTTTTTGTTCTCGTGAGTGACCTTTCCTGTGTGACCACAAGAAATCTAGACGTGCTCATTCTCGGTTGCATTGTCAACCCAACACCCCCCACTTTCTGTCCTTCTCGACCAAGAGACCGGTCAGGCCAGCATCTTTATTTTCCTTTCCAACCAAGAGATTGATTGGTTAGCCAGTATCTGCAGTACCTTTTTTCCTCTAATAGTATAAATTTAGGTGGTGTTTGAGTGTTCGACAATCCGACGGAGCTAGCTACATGGACAACTTTGTAATACTAGAAGAATATCCACATGCAAGATGCTGCAACATGGGGAGCAATCCTAGCTTGATGAAAAAAGGGATGCAGCGATGTGGGGAGCTGGGCCATTAGAACAAGCCCAGTTCTAAAAAAAGTTATACCTCTGGTCGGCGGGATGTGGCGAGGCAAGCGGCGGGGGAGCAAGGGTGAGGAGGACCGGGCAAGATACCGATTGTTTTCGCCGGCGTTGCCTCGGCGGTGGCCTTCATGGGATACAATCAGTGGGGGCCTCCCGTGTTCTACTTCTCCTCGATGATGGCGGCGTGCGGGGACGTGTTGACCGTTACCTCGTCGATGTCCACGTAGCCGCGTCACCTCGTCGACATGCGTGGCGGCTTCTTTCTCTGCCTGCATGGCGCGACTACGCACGCGTCGATGACGGATGGCGCAATTGCAGGCACCGGAGGCATTGTACGATGCGGCAGCATTGAGGGAAGCAACAATGCCCGTGCCGCCATGCTCACTGACAAGCCGGCCTGAAGCAAGTCTACACTCTTCCTCGAGCTGTATTGGAGCGGCCAGCTGCGGAACCACGCGCTAGCTTAGTGAGACAACTGCCTCCGACGGGCTAGGTGGGTAGGTGGAGTAGCGAGCTGCTTCGCTCATAAGTGCCGGGCTCGGCGGGCCACCTAGATGGCTTTTATGTCAGAGAACTACTCTTCTTGCTCATCGGATGCCGCCGAAAGAGTGGAGAAAATGGTGGAAGAAGGAGCTTGGTCGGCGTCCTGCTCCTGAACGGACGTGTGTGGCCGGAGTGGGTTTCCATTTCACGCGGGTTTCTCTATCTCTACTCTTATAGAAAACACAGTTGGTGATGATGGTGTGCCTGCCATCCTGCAATATAGGTCGTCCGATTTATATCTGACAGACAGGAATGAAACTATGGCAATTTTGCAAAAAAGATACCCACACCCCTCTTCACATTTGCAAATAAGGCCTTCCCTCGTTCATCCTTTTCTCCCACAAGATAAAGTACTCATACAAATGCATCTTGATGTTCTGTGCAACGCATGGGCATCTTGCTAGTAAATGTAGGTTTTGAATGCGGCGAGGAGGCAAGTACAGTTGGGAGTGCAGTGGGCGGCGTCCTCGGCCGGCGTGCCGCTTCAAATGGTGGACGCAGTGAGAGGTCGTGTTCTCCCTTACCCCCTTGACCGTGGACCTTGACCGTGTACGTCCGGCTTTGAGGACAACATTATCCTTGGCGGTGCATGTCACCTTGTGTCCAGATCTGAGATGCCACGTGTACCAGATGAATGACTCCAAGTTCGACCACCGTGATGCTAGGTGCGAGCCGAGGAACACTGATGGAGAGACCCCCTCATAATTTTCCTACATTTATCGTTTCATTCGTAGGATAGAATGCTATAGGATTTTTTTCCTATGTAATCATGTGTTAATTGGCAATCTAGCATCCACTCCAACTTTTTTCGCACTTCCTTTGTTTTTCCTGTGTCAAACACTGTGTTTTTTAGGGGAACACTGTGTTAATGCTATGGGATTCAAGTGGACATGCCACTACAATCCTTTATTTTTTCTATTCCCGCGTTTTAAGTTCCTACGAGGAGAGTACTTGCTCTAAATGATGTGCCGCTGCAAGAGCCGCCTATATTAATTAACCATGCTCTAAAAAGGTGGACCAGCTTTGGCTATAGTATACTGTACTAGGTTAGTAGGCGACCTTGCACTTGGCTCTTCTCCTCTTCCGGAAGTCGAACAATAATGATGGAACTACAGTAGAACTTCTGGTAATCTGATACCAAATGAACTGTTGCACGTCCACCGCTTGTAAGCAAAAGTTTCAGCGCGTGCTGCGAGCCACCGCGCACGCGTTGGCAAGGGAGAAGGTGTAGTAAGCAAGCTTCTCATCATTCTGCGAGTTGACGGGACACATCCAAAAAGGGCCTACCATGTCCATGGCTACCATCCCGTGCTCCGTCATTGAGTACATGCACTATTCATGTGCCATCGAGAAGAAAAAATATTGCATAGTACTAGGTGCCATCGAAGTGCACAACTCACTTACACACTGCTTATCTCCATTTTCTTGCATGACACGTGAACCTTGATGCTAGATGTCCCGCACGTTGGCAAAAGGATGAACAAAGCTCATGTCAAAAAAAAGTGTGAGAAGGAGCAAGGAACCACGCGGTGGAGCGTCTGCACTCATAATATTTTATATTATTAAGTGATATAAAATCAAACAAATCTCTCCACATTCCTATATCAATCTATAGTGTGAGAATAACTTCGAATGTTACCTCTGTGGGACACCTAGTTATAGTATATCCAGCAGCCCGTATCGCTTCTCGCTCCTCGTCCTTATAGCCTGCCGACAATACCTTATATACACTTGCTCTTTGAGCAAAGGCCTCCCTAAGCACGCAGTAATTTCCTGGGAATGCTTCTTTCTACTCAATCTTGCGTGCATTTTGAGCATGTTGGCAACTTCACTGCTAGCTTGTTGGCTAATTTTGCAATTGTCGCTAACACATTGCAGCACTCTGATACATCTCCAATGTATCTATAATTTTTTATTGTTCCATGCTATTATATTATCTGTTTTGGATGTTTAATGGGCTTTAATATGCTCTTTTATATTATTTTTGGGACTAACCCTATTAACCAAAGGCCCAGTGCTAGTTTCTGTTTTTTTGCCTATTTTAGAGTTTTGCAAAAAAGGAATACCAAACGGAGTCCAAACGGAATGAAACCTTCGCGATGATCTTTCTTGGAACGAAAGCAAACCAGAAGACTTGGAGATGAAGTCGTAGATGCAACGAGGCAGAACGGCGCGCCCAGGGGGGTAGGCGCGCCCCCACCCTCGTGGGCCCCTCGTAGCTCCACCGACCTAGTTCTTTCGCCTATATATACTCTTATACCCAAAAAAACATCAGGGGGAGCCACGAAACCACTTTTGCACCACTGCAACCTTTTATACCCATGAGATCCCATCTCGAGGCCTTTTCCGGTGATCTGTCGGAGGGGGAATCAATCACGGAGGGCTTCTACATCAACACCATTACCTCTCCGATGAAGCGTGAGTAGTTTACCACTGACCTTCGGGTCCATAGTTATTAGCTAGATGGCTTCTTCTCTCTCTTTGATTCTCAATACAAAGTTACCCTCGATGTTCTTGGAGATCTATTCAATGTAATATTCTTTTGCGGTGTGTTTGCCGAGATCCGATGAATTGTGGATTTATGATTAAGATTATCTATGAATATTATTTGGTTCTTATCTGAATTCTTATATGCATGATTTGATATATTTGTAAGTCTCTTCGAATTATCAGTTTAGTTTGGCCTACTAGATTGATCTTTCTTGCCATGGGAGAAGTGCTTAGCTTTGGGTTCAGTCTTGTGGTGTCCTTTCCCAGTGACAGTAGGGGCAGCAAGGCACGCATTGTATTGTTGCCATCGAGGATAAAAAGATGGGGTTTATATCATATTGCTTGAGTTTATCCCTGTACATCATGTCATCTTGCTTAATGCGTTACTCCGTTCTTATGAACTTAATACTCTAGATGCATGCTGGATAGCGGTTGATGTGTGGAGTAATAGTAGTAGATGTAGGTAGGAGTCGGTCTACTTGACACGGACCTGATGCCTATGTTCATGATCATTGCCTTAGATGTCATCATAATTATGCGCTTTTCTATCAATTGCTCGGCAGTAATTTGTTCACCCACCCTAATACATGCTATCTCAAGAGAAGCCACTAGTGAAACCTATGGCCCCCGGGTCTCTTTTCCATTACATTAAGTCTCTCTTCCATATTATTGAATCTCGTTTACTATTTTGCAATCTTTATTTCCAATCTACACATCAAAAATACCAAAAATATTTACTTTATTATCTCTATCAGATCTCACTTTTATGAGTGACCGTGAAGGGATTGACAACCCCTTTATCGCATTGGTTGCAAGTTCCTTATTGTTTGTGCAGGTATTCGGTGACTTGTGCGTTGTCTCCTACTGGATTGATACCTTGGTTCTCAAAACTAAGGGAAATACTTACGCTACTTTGCTGCATCACCCTTTCCTCTTCAAGGGAAAACCAACGCAAGCTTAAGAGGTAGCAAGAAGGATTTCTAGTGCCGTTGCCGGGGAGATATTCGTCAAGTCAAGCCATACCAAGTACCCATCATAAACTCTTCTCACTTGCATTACATTATTTGCCATTCGCCTCTCGTTTTCCTCCCCCCACTTCTAAAACGATTTTCGAAAACATTTGCCTTTTCTTCACCCCTCTTCCATTCGTCTCTTTTCGCTTGCGTCTTTTGTGCTTGTGTGCTTGTGTATTGGTGTGCTTGTTTGCTTCGATGGCTCTGCCAAAAAGCATTGATCCTCACCTTAGGAGGTTGGAAGAAATTGAAAACAACGTTAGAAGCTTTATGTCTTTGCAATTTGAGCATAATAATTTCTTCAAAAACGAGCTTAAAGAACAAAAAAGTTTTATGGAGTACATGAATAAAGAGCTCGATGGTATGTCTAAGGAATTTTATGGTTTGAAATATCAGTTTGCTCATCTTGAAAATTTAGTAGGCCAACTTTCGGATAAACAAGCCACCTTAGTAATAAGAGGGCCGCCAAACCGGAGGCTCTACATAATAATGATGAAGATCTAAAAGTGATTGATGTGACTCCTATTAAATCTTTATTTTCCAATATGAATCTTGATAAAGATGGGACTGTTGATGAGTCAACTTTAGTTAAAAGGCATCCCAATGATTCAGAGTTTTTAGATCTACATGCAAAAATTGATAAAAGTGGGATTGAAGAGGTCAGGACTTTAAATAGCAATGAACGCACTATTTTGGATTTCAAGGAATTTAATCATGATAATTGTTCTTTAATATATTGTATTTCCTTGTTGTAATCCGTGTTAAATTCTCCTGATGCTTATAATCAAAATAAAGCTTTTACTGAACATATTGTTGATGCTTTGATGCAATCTTATGAAGAAAAGCTTGAACTAGAAGTTTCTATCACTTGAAAACTTTATGATGAGTGGGAACCTACTATTAAAATTAAGATTAAAGATTATGAATGTTATGCTTTGTGTGATTTGGGTGCTAGTGTTTCCACGATTCCAAAAACTTTGTGTGATGTACTAGGTTTCCGTGAATTTGATGATTATTCTTTAAATTTGCATCTTACGGATTCCCCACCATTAAGAAACCTATGGGAAGGATTAATGATGTTATTATTGTTGCTAATAGGAATTATGTGCCCGTAGATTTCAATGTTCTTGATATAGATTGCAATCCTACATGTCCTATTATTCTTGGTAGACCTTTCCTTAGAACGATTGGTGCAATTATTGATATGAAAGAAGGAAACATTAGATTCCAATTTCCGTTAAGGAAGGGCATGGAACCCTTTCCTAGAAACAAAATTAAATTGCCTTACGAATCTATTATGAGAGCCACTTATGGATTGCCTACCAAAGATGACAATACCTAGATCTATTCTTGTTTTTATGCCTAGCTAGGGGCGTTAAACGATAGCGCTTGTTGGGAGGCAACCCAATTTTATTTTTGTTCTTTGCTTTTTGCTCATGTTTATTAATAAATAATTCATCTAGCTCTTGTTTATATATGGTTTTATGTTTTAGTTAGTGTTTGTGCCAAGTAGAACCTTCGGGAAGACTTGGATGAAGTCTTTGTGATCTTGCTGTAAAAAACAGAAACTTTTGCGCTCACGAGAATAGCTGTCATTTTTTACAGAAGAGTGCTTTAAGGTTTATTCTTTTTTAAGAAGATTAATAGACAAATTACCCACGTCCACCAATTTATTTCAGAATTTTTGGAGTTACAGAAGTATTCGAAAGGTACAGATTGCTACAGACTGTTCTGTTTTTGACAGATTCTGTTTTTCGTGGGTTGTTTGCTTATTTTGATGAATCTATGAGAAGTATCGGGGGGTATGAACCATAGAGAAGTTGAAATACAGTAGGTTTAACACCAATATAAATAAAGAATGAGTTCATTACACTACCTTAAAGTGTTGGTTTATTTTATTATACTAACGGAGCTCATGAGATTTTCTGTTGAAGTTTTGTGTAGTGAAGTTTCCAAGATTTGGGTAAAGATTTGATGGATTTTGGAATAAGGAGTGGAAAGAGCCTAATATTGGGGATGCCCAAGGCACCCCAAGGTAAAATTCAAGTACAACCAAAAGCCTAAGCTTGGGGATGCCTCGGAAGGCATCCCCTGTTTCGTATTCGTCTATCGGTAACTTTACTTGAGGCTATATTTTTATTCACCACTTGATATCTGTTTTGCTTGGAGCGTCTTGTATGATATGAGTCTTTGCTTTTTAGTTTACCACAACCATCTTTGCTGTACACACCTTTTGGGAGAGACACACATGAATCGGAATTTATTAGAGTACTTTATGTGCTTCACTTATATCTTTTGAGCTAGACAATATTGCTCTAGTGCTTCACTTATATATTTTTAGAGCGCGACGGTGGTTTTATAGAAATTGTTGATCTCTCATGCTTCACTTATATTATTTTGAGAGTCTTTTAGAACAGCATGGTAATTTGTTGGTTATAAAATTAGTCCTAATATGATGGGCATCCAAGATGGGTACAATAAAAACTTTCATATAAAGTGCGTTGAATACTATGAGAAGTTTGATTCTTTATGATTGTTTTGAGATATGAAGATGGTGATATTAGAGTCATGCTAGTAGAGTAGTTGTGAATTTGAGAGATACTTGTGTTAAAGGTTGTGATTCCCGTAGCATGCACGTATGGTGAACTGTTATGTGATGAAGTTGGAGCATGATTTATTTATTGATTGTCTTCCTTATGAGTGGCAGTCGGGGACGAGCGATGGTCTTTTCCTACCAATCTATCCCCCTAGGAGCATGCACGTAGTAATTCGTTTCGATAACTAATAGATTTTTGCAATAAGTATGTGAGTTCTTTAGACTAATGTTGACTCCATGGATTATTCAGACTCTCACCCTTCCACCATTGCTAGCCTCTCTAGTACCATGCAACTTTCGCCGGTACCATACACCCACCATATACCTTCCTCAAAACAGCCACCATACCTACCTATTATGGCATTTCCATAGCCATTCCGAGATATATTGCCATGCAACTTTCCACCGTTCCGTTTATTATGACACGCTCCATCATTGTCATATTGCTTTGCATGATCATGTAGTTGACATCGTATTTGTGGCAAAGACACCGTTCATAATTTTTCATACATGTCACTCTTGAATCATTGCACATCCCGGTACACCGCTGGAGGCATTCACATAGAGTCATATTTTGTTCTAACTATTGAGTTGTAATTCTTGAGTTGTAAGTAAATAAAAGTGTGATGATCTTCATTATTAGAGCATTGTCCCAGTGAGGAAAGGATGATGGAGATTATGATTCCCCCACAAGTTGGGATGAGACTCCGAACAAATAAAAAAAGAGGCCATAAAAAAAGAGAAAAGGTCCAAATAAAAAAATGAGAGAAAAAGAGAGAAGGGGCAATGCTACTATCCTTTTTCCACACTTGTGCTTCAAAGTAGCACCATGATCTTCATGATAGAGAGTCTCCTATGTTGACACCTTTCATATACTAGTGGGAATTTTTCATTATAGAACTTGGCTTGTATATTCCAATGATGGGCTTCCTCAAAGCGCCCTAGATCTTCGTGAGCAAGCAAGTTGGATGCACACCCACTTAGTTTATTTTTGAGCTTTCATACACTTATAGCTCTAGTGCATCCGTTGCATGGCAATCCCTACTCACTCACATTGATATCTATTGATGGGCATCTCCATAGCCTGTTGATACGCCTAGTTGATGTGAGACTATCTTCTCCTTTTTGTCTTCTCCACAACCACCATTCTATTCCACCTATACTGCTATGTCCATGGCTCACGCTCATCTATTACATGAAGATTGAAAAAGTTTGAGAACATCAAAAGTATGAAACAATTGCTTGGCTTGTCATCGGGGTTATGCATGATTAAATACTTTGTGTGATGAAGATAGAGCATAACCAGACTATATGATTTTGTAGGGATAGCTTTCTTTGGCCATGTTATTTTGAGAAGACACGATTGCTTTGTTAGTATGCTTGAAGTATTATTGTTTTTATGTCAATATTAAACTTTTGTCTTGAATCTTTCGGATCTGAACATTCATGCCACAATAAAGTAAATTACATTGATAAATGTGTTAGGTAGCATTCCACATCAAAAATTCTATTTTTATCATTTACCTACTCGAGGACGAGCAGGAATTAAGCTTGGGGATGCTTGATATGTTTCCAACGTATCTATAATTTTTGATTGCTCCAGGCTATTATATTATATATTTTGGATATTTAATGGGCTTTAATATGCTCTCTTATATTATTTTTCGGACTAACCTATTAACCGAAGGCCCACTGCCAGTTTCTGTTTTTTTGCCTATTTTAGAGTTTCACAGAAAAGGAATACCAAATGGATTCCAAACAGAATGAAACCTTCACGATGATCTTTCTTGGGCCTAAAGCAAACCAGAAGACTTGGAGATGAAGTCGGAGACGCAACGAGGCATCCACGAGGTAGAAGGGCGCGCCCAGGGAGGGTAGGCGCGCCCCCACCCTCGTGGGCCCCTCGTAGCTCCACCGACCTAGTTCTTTCGCCTATATATACTCTTATACCCTAAAAACATCAGGGAAGCCACGAAACCACTTTTCCACCGCCGCAACCTTCTGTACCCGTCCGATCCCATCTTGGGGCCTTTTTCGGCGATTTGCCGAAGGCGGAATCGGTCACGGAGGGCTTCTACGTCAACACCATTACCTCTCCGATGAAGCGTGAGTAGTTTACCACAGACGTTCGGGTCCATACTTATTAGGTAGATGGCTTCTTCTCTCTCTTTGATTCTCAATACAAAGTTCTCCTCGATGTTCTTGGAGATCTATTCTGTGTAATATTCTTTTGTGGTCTGTTTGCCGAGATCTGATGAATTGTGGATTTATGATCAAGACTATCTATGAATATTATTTGGTTCTTCTCTGAATTCTTATATGCATGATTTGATATCTTTGCAAGTCTCTTCGAATTATCGGTTCAGTTTGGCCTACTAGATTGATCTTTCTTGCCATGGGAGAAGTGCTTAGCTTTGGGTTCAATCTTGCGGTGTCCTTTCCCAGTGATAGTAGGGGCAGTAGGGCACGTATTGTATTGTTGCCATCGAGGATAAAAAGATGGGGTTTATATCATATTGCTTGAGTTTATCCCTCTACATCATGTCATCTTGCTTAATGCGTTACTCCGTTCTTATGAACTTAATACTCGATCGATGTGTGGAGTAATAGAGGTAGATACAGGCAGGAGTCGGTCTACTTGACACAGACGTGATGCCTATGTTCATGATCATTGCCTTAGATGTCATCATAATTATGTGTTTTTCTATCAATTGCTCGGCAGTAATTTGTTCACCCACCGTAATACATGCTATCTCAAGAGAAGCCACTAGTGAAACCTATGGCCCCCGGATCTCTTTTCCATATTATTGAATCTTGTTTACTATTTTGCAATCTTTACTTTCCAATCTACACATCAAAAATACCAAAAATATTTGCTTTATTATCTCTATCAGATCTCACTTTTGCGAGTGACCGTGAAGGGATTGACAACCCCTTTATCGCGTTGGTTGAAAGTTCTTGATTGTTTGTGCAGGTACTTAGTGACTTGTGCGTCGTCTCCTACTGGATTGATACCTTTCAAAACCGAGGGAAATACTTACGCTACTTTGCTACATCACCCTTTCCTCTTCAAGGGAAAACCAACGCAAGCTCAAGAGGTAGCACACTCCTGCAAGGCCCAAGGTTAATTTGAGAACAAGTACCTCGAGGTTAATTTGACAGACATGCCTTATAGGTTGACAGAAGTCATATCACTTTTTTTTGGAAAGCTGTCATGAAGTAACATGATAGACCTTGTTTCAAGCCAATTAACATGTGTTCAAAAAACAAAATTTATCAAAAAGTAATGCGGTAGACATTTGATTAACATGTGTTCAAAAAACAAGTACTCCTGCAAGACCCAGAGGTTAATTTGAGAACAAGTACCTCGACGTTAATTTGACAGACATGCCTTATAGGTTGATGAAAGTCATATCACTTTTTTTTGGAAAGATGTTGTGAAGTAACATGATAGACCTTCTTTCAAGCCAATTAACATGTGTTCAAAAAACAAAAATTATCAAAAAGTGATGTGATAGACCTTCGATTAACATGTGTTCAAAAAACAAGTACTCCTGCATGGCCCAGAGGATAATTTGAGAACAAGTACCTCGAAGTTAATTTGACAGACATGCCTTATAGGTTGACAAAAGTCATGTCACTTTTTTTGGAAATATGTGTGAAGTAACACGATAGACCTTTTTTAAAGCCAATTAACATGTGTTCAAAAAACAAAAAATATCAAAAATTTATGCGATAGACCTTCGGTTAACACGTGTTGAAAAAACAAGTACTCCTGCAAGACCCAGAGGTTAATTTGAGAACAAGTACCTCGAGGTTAATTTGACAAACATGTCTTATAGGTTGACAAAAGTCATATCACTTTTTTTGGAAAGATGTCGTGACGTAACACGATAGACCTTCTTTCAAGCCAATTAACATGTGTTCAAAAAACAATAATTATCAAAAAGTAATGCGATAAACCTTCGATTAACATGTGTTCAAAAAACAAAAAATTACAAAACAAAGACCTCGAGGTTCAACTAATAGGACGGAGCACTATATACATTTATGTCAATTAAACGCCTATAGTAACCCATCCCATTAGTTTTAACATCGAGTCCACTTCCCATCCGGTCACCCATCTCATGACTACTCCAGCCTCAGCATAGTTAACTTGGGAGTTCTATTAGATGAGCTATCCTTAGGGAAGCTGGTCCTTGCTGATATAGGATGCCTCTTCATATCCTTTATGGTGTACCCGGATAATCGCATGTTGCCGCCCAATGGCCAATGCCACGCCCCCCGCGAATGCAGAAGCTTCCCTCCCTCGTCTAGCTGGTTTGCGTGTTTTCCCTTGTTTTTGTTGCCTGCCCACCTATAGAACCACCTCGCGACGGTAAATTCCTCTCCAAACACCTAGGGAGGCGGTTGAACCGAACAAGTCTAACTTGTTTCTAGTGGGTACATTGACGTGGCATCAAAAGGGTGTGATAGCTGACTCCGACAAAATAATTGACTACCACATTGGCATACATGAGCATGGGGCCCACTTGTCAGCATGCTGGACGGAGGAAGGAACACACAAAAAAATGGAGCGCAGAAGGGTTTGAATTAATTGGCTCACGTGTGATGACCACTGGAGCAATCCACTCAGATTGTACTACGTTAAAAAATTCGTGCAAACACGGGCAGTTATACTATGAGTAGGAGACCGTGCGCTTGGCTCTTCGCCTGTTCTAGAAGTCGAACAATGATGATGGTACTGCAGTATAGATACTTCTGACAATCTGACACCGAATGAACTGCTGCACGTCCACCGCCTGTATTAAGCGCACTATCCTAAAGCAAAAGCTTCTCCTCGTCCTACGGGCCATCGCGTGAGCGAGGGAGAGGTCGTACTAGTAGTAATCAAAGCTTCTCATCGTTTGCGAGCTGACGGTACACATCAAAAGTAGTGTATTAGTCTCCAAAAAGGGCTGACTATGTCCATGCCTACCATCCCATGCTTTGTCATTTAGTGCGTGCATGATTCATGTTCCATTGAGAAAATACTGTTGCGTACATGCCATCGAATAGAATAACTTAATTTATAAAAAATGCACCACCGCATCATGATCGAACTTTGATTCGTTCACGCGTGGTTCCCATGAACAATTACTACACTCGCCAAATTATCTGGTGAGCTGCCTCTTCGTACAGAAATGAGCTCACCGTGTACCCGCGCATGAGTATTAGGGAAAGAGGCAAAGAGTACATGCGTCGGTGCCTGCACCTCTTCTCTTCGTGCTCGTATTCCTTTTTTCTGGGTGATTCGTGCATGTACTCCACCTACGTTCGTGACCGTTGGTTAGTCTCTCCTACTATACTTAACTCCATTTTCTTGCATGACACGTGGACCTGGATGCTGGATGTCCCACGTGTTGGCAAAACTTAGAAGAACGCTTTCCGATGACCGAGAAGGAGCAAGAAACCTCATGGTGGAGCGTCTGGACTCATTAATATTTTTATTCGGTGATATAAAATCAACCCAATCTTATCCACAGTAGACCGAAAGAGTCTGAAACATGGCAACCCAGTGTAGTTACATCATACATGGCCAACCCACGCTATCACCATATTTCTTGGCCTCCGTGCGACACCTAGCTTTAATCCACCAGCCCGTATCGCTCTCACACCTCATATCTCTCAAAGTGTAGCGTGCTGGTGATTTTGCCGTCTATTGAGGTCGGTTAACTCATCACATTTTAGCGGCATGCCAAGAGCATTCTAAAAAAATTACTGTACTCTATTGTTATGCCAAGAAGAGGAAGCGCTTTGACCGACAGACCAAACGAGACAGGTGTTCCGTGCTGTGAGTGGGTCCAGTTTCTAGTTTTGAACTTGTTTGGTGTAGTTAACACTTGGTTTTGACTATTGATAAGATTTTATATAGGACCTAATGTATTCTTCAAGGTTGCCTTTGACTATTGATAAGATTTTATATAATTTGAAAATTATATCATTCGAAGATCCTTTCACGTTCCGTTTCAAGAAAAAAGATCCTTTCACGTACGACGGTATGCTTTGAGCAACTTGCATGTCCTATACTGCTCCTGTTTGGATACTCTAACTTAGCTAGAGGTTAGACTAATTCATGACTATCCCTGAACGAACTCTAGCCAAAAGGTGTTTGGATGAAAGGGTTAGATTGACAATAAATGCACCTAATGGAGAGAGAAAAGTGATTTTTAGTGGGCCCCACGAGAACTAGCTCCAATTAGCACCACTTGGCTGGCGGGATAGAGAGAGGAAAGTGATTTTTTAGTGGGCCCAATGAGAACTATCTCCAATTAGCACCTCTTGGGTGGGATAGTTTTTTTGGTGGGTTTGGTGCAACTTGCTCCAATTTAACCCTCATGTTTGGATACTTTAGGGCTATTTGAGCCCCAACTAGCTCAAACTAACTCTAACCCATGGATCCAAATAGGGCCAAAGTTAATCTTGGAAAACGCATTAAGCCCTATATACATGGACAAACGGAGTACATGATACTAGCAAACGCTCACCATTAGTAGTAGTTCATTGGTTGGTTTTGATTTTTGATTTAGTTGCTGTGCTGATACCGTCCAATATTTGTGTGTGGTTGTTTCTAGAATAAAAAAGGAGGTAGTCCTTACTGTGGCAAAGGTGAAGTGATGGATGCTTCGCCCGAGCAACTTATTACTCTAGGAATATTAGAGTACCAGCAGATTCAACGAAGAGAGAAATGATGGTTGCTTCATCCGAGCAACTTAATGTGGCGAAGGTGGGGCTCTATGATTTGACTACTCACTAGTCATTATTACTACGGTGCAACGACTAGGGTGAATCTTCCCTACAGTTGTGCACTCAATATTGCTGCATGGCAGGTGGAGCCGGATGAAGGATGTCCCACATGTCGGTGAAATGAAGTTGAATTGTTTCTAGCATTGCTATCAATCCTTCAGGATCTGTTTATATGTACACATAATTTTCCAGCATAATGAAATTGTACTGTGATGCTATGAAGGTTTCAACTTTGGTTCCCATAGAAAAAAAGGTTTCAACTTAGGATTTATGTGTCCTCTTGCCTCAAGATTGTCTCATTACAACATTCCATCAAATACAAATGAAACTACCATGGTCGCTAATGCATCTCAATGGTGCACAAATCAGCGCCAATATTCACATCACAACTGAAGACAAAGTTGTGAGAAGGTGTACAAATAAAGAAAAATATATAATTGATCGATGTTGTTCGTAGGCATGGCTCCATTTCCTGGGCACAGTATTCATTGGTTGGCAGCTAGTTTCACCCAGCTCTGTAGCCAAAAGAGAGGTGTATGGAGGACATCACAATCCGATCATTTTGTGCAGCTCCACTAAAATCGAGCTGATCATCCCTATTTGCAAAGATATTCAGTCAGTGTGATTACAATAATAGTGGAACTAGATGATGAAACATAACACACACAAATAGAAGCCGGTCACCTATGAGATCTCTCTTTAGGACCAACTACTTGTTGGAGAAGATTAGGCACGGAGTTGGATGATGAGGATAGCAAAACCAATCTCCCTTTCTGCAGTCCCACATAAATGTAAAAATGTTCCCCATGTCACATTTTGGCAGAACTGCACAAAACACTCTTAAGAAAAAAGTGATTTGTGCAGTTCACCAAAAGGTCGCAATAGCAATAAGGTGAAATGGATAGCCCTGTTTGCAAAAGGAGGTAGAAAGAAAAGAATTACTGCCCAATAACATGAGTTGAAGACACGTACGCCAAAAAAAAAGAAGCATATTCCATGTAATAAGGGAAAGATAACAGCATGGTGGTTTATCAAAAACGGTTTGAGGACGAGATTGCAAGATGTAAAGTACACCGGTCGAGATACGTTTTAAGAAAACAACTAAAGAAGATCCACATGCAGCAACATGGGAAGATGGGCAGTGGAGCAAGGCCGAATGAAGCTGTACCTGAGGGTCGTCGGGATGTAACTAGGAGGGCGCTGGCGGCCGAGATCTGCCCATATTGCGGCAGCGAGCAAGTGGTGAAGGCCCTACCACGCCGGAGCTTGCTCAGAGAGAACGGCGGGTACCGCGGATCGGGATGTGCTGCCTCAGTGCCGTCTAACGGAGAAACAATGCACATCCTCCCTTTCCGCCGGCGGACGGGATGCGGCCGAATCAGTGACCAACGATGAGAGAGAGAGGCCACCGCCGCCTTGTGTGAGATAGTGTGACGAGAGACAAACCCCGGCAGGCAGGCTCCATTGTATATAGTGGAGTGGATTTTTCTTTTTCCCCGATGACAATCGTTTTATATTCTATACGTGCCATTGAGGAATATAAATTTATTTAATACTAATGAGTCAAGTCGAACTTTGTTTCGTCTACGCGTGGTACATGACCCTCCTTTGAGTAAACAACAGCTACACACGTCAAATTATCACGTATGCTTCCTTTTCATACAAAAATGAACTCCACCGTGTACCCGCGCAGGTGTGGCCGGAAATGACACGTGAGTACGTGTGTCGTGCGTGCACCTCTTCTTTAGGTGTAGGTACGTATGTGGGTGGGTGTGAGAGAGATGGTTTATGCGAAACAGAGGCAATGTGTTGATGATATCTCAAACAAAAAAATGTAACATATGCAATGTGTGTGAAACAGAGTCATGGATATATCATATATAGAGGGAGCGATCCACGAGAAGAGAGTGGAGGGATCATCGGCGTGAGATATCCATAAAATCGAAAACATGGATGAAGTATGTGGGTGCGTGATCGATAAAGAGTGCCATCGAATTTGTGTTTGCCCACGTCAAAGATACAGGGTGGCTAGCCTACTGGAATGTGAGAGGGCAGAGGTGCAATTTTTCTCTGTGGCATGGATACCTACCTACAACGTTCGACTATCGGTGTGTGTGTGTGGGGGGGGGGGGTAGAGACCTAACTATAGAGAGGTAGATCGACTAGTATATGTGTGGAGAAGTAGAGAGACCTAGCTATGTATTGAGGGAGATCGATTGGCACCCATGCATATGTGTAGTAGAGGAATAAGGTTGGGAGAAAGACAAAGGTAGAGTGTCGGCGGGTTGGTGGTGGAGTTGTTTCTCACAAATGGCGGGAGATACCTGCTAGACAAACGGAGGGTACACGTGCAATATCAATAAGAGAGGGGATGTTTGTCTGTCTATGCACGTGCATGTGAGAGACGGGTTGGGAGGTATGCAAGGATGATGAGGGGGGACAATATGGTTGTGGTAAGCAGATGTAACTACATAGGAAGATCAATCATGGTGTGTCCGAGAAAGGGAGAGACACAACTAGTGAGGTAAGTCGATCGGTGCATGGGGAAAAAGAATTATAGTCAACCTAGCTATATGTAGGGAGATCGGTATGTATACATGCACGCATGTGTTAGAAGCAAATAAGGTCCGGGGAGACGGACAGGGGGAGAGGGGTGCAGCTAGGAGGTGGTGTGAGAGACCTACTTGAGGGGGGAGGAGTGTGCGAGTATGAGATCGATGAAAAGAGGGGCGGGAGTGTGCACCTGCGTGGAACCATATTGGACATAGGGGGGCATGGACGGTGAGAAGAGAAGAGGGGAAGTGTGTGTTTTTGGTAGGCACACTTGGCTGGAGAGGTATATCGACCGGTGTGTGCCGGAAAGAAGGAGTCGGGGGCCTACACACACCATGGGTGAACGACCTAAAGAGAAATAACAAATGTGCGTGATGGGAGGGACGCTGAGGGAGGGTGAGAGGGGGCAGGCGTGTGCATGCATGATAGAAATTTAGCGCTAGCTAGCTATAAAAAGAAAAGGATCGTGAAGGTGTGAAAGACAAACAGAGATCATAATTCATTATAAAAAAGTGGATTCTTATATTTGAAGAAGATATCATAGTGTTTTAAACTGACTCATGCATGAATGAATATATATAATGGTGATACACATGTTGTGGTTATGAACATGTTATACTACATATAACATATAAAACATTGATTATAATTTGGGATAATGTGTGGCTTTTGCAGCTCAGGGCTAAATACTTGTCATAATTTAGGGGGCGGGGCAATATACTTTGTGTGATAAATACGGTGTACTTATGGAACATGGTTTAGATTATGAATATCTAGTTAGTACATCAAATGTACTATTATTTGGAATCAACATCAAGTGTATTAAAAAATTTGAATTTGAGTTCATATAGTACACATAGTTCATATCTGTCTCTATAGTAATCATGTGGTGTGTTGTTAAGGTAATACACGAATGATGGTTTAAGTTGTCAACAATCATGATTGTAGATTCTTATTAATAGAGAAACGAATTCAAATTTAGTTCGAATTGCAGCAGTAGTATAGACATTTTCAATGCACTAAATGTTGGTATGAGTAGGTTATATGCATTATACAGCCAGCAAAAAAATTTAATTGGACATAACATGGATTCATAGCTTTGAATAGCATTTGTACAGTAAAACAGGACAAGACTCTCTCTTTGTGTGGTGTGAATAGTTTTATATTTTTCATTTTTTCGTTGAGGGAAGTGCGAATTCATTTGGTACGTACAATATTACACGTTAGGCTTGTCCCCAAAATTCAACATGTGCCTTGTTATATCCCGAAAATTCAGATATCGTGCTCCCAAAACTTGCGCCTTCACAACCCGTGCCTTGCTATCCCAAAATTACAATGCACGCGAAAACTCCCTCCATCTACCAAATCCTGACACGCGAAATGCCCCTTCTTACCCTGAGCCAAAAGGGCCACTAGTTCAAATCAATGGGGGTACTTTTGTAACACAACCTACATTTTGGACAAGCACGTCCCTAAGTCATGGTTTCCCCCTCCCATCGCCTCCTTTTCGCCATTCAAAATCTAAGGGCACCATAACCTCTCTGCTCGAACCGCGAAACCCCACCCTCTTCCGTCCGCCACCTCACCGCTGCCCAGCCGGAGCCTCTTCCCCGACGACGTCGTCCACCGCAACAGCTCGATGTCCCTCATCCACCTCCCCGGATGAGGATCCGTCGTTGGTCTCGTCGTCCCACTGGTTCAGCCGCCCCGTCCTCCACCTCCAAGGAGCTGCTCCAACGATCGCCTCGTCTATCGCAGCTGCTCCATCCCCATAGCGCCGCCTTAACCTGCTCCACCGGAACCGCAACATCCTCACCGACTTCTCGGACGAAGCCGAGGCCTACTCGGTGCCACCAAAGAGGTTGTACACTCATCACATTGCACCTTCTCCTTAACTCGACCTCCCCGCACCGACGGTGCTCCATCCTGCACCCCCATGGCACGGCTACGTCGAAGCCGGCGTCGCAGGCAACATCTCCACGGTGGCTCTCCCCAGTGCGAGGCCCCTTCGGCGGCGGTGTCCATACCAGCCAGATCTGTTGCTGCTGCTCCGGCTCTCGCTCGCTCGCGCTACTGCTCCGCTCTCCCCCTCTCTCGTGCTGCTGCTCTGCTCTCCCGCTCGCTCGTGCTGCTGCTCTGCTCTTGCTCTCGCTCGTGCTGCTGATGCTGGTACATGGTTTGCTGCAGTTACATGAGTTGTTGCTCTGGCACTAGTTTGCATTGCTCCTCCAGGCACTGCTGCTTCGGCTGCTATCTGCTACTGTGTTCCCCGTTGATCGCTTGCTAATTTAGATCACTGTTTCTCTACTACTAGTGCTCGAGCGGCCTAAACTACATGTGAAGTGCCTCTCTGCTACCAGTGCGTTCAGTTTCGACAGTAACATTCAGATTCCATAGTAAATGTCAGTTTCGACAGTTAAGTTTAGAGTCAACAGTTTTTACCTCATTTGTTGTAGTCAGGTGTTTTTTGGTGATGTAAATTTTACATCTATCACTTTTTGGTAATGTATTTTACATCATCTATTGGAGATGCTATTAGAATCCCACTTGAGATTAATGATGTAAGTATTGTACTGCTTCATCCACGATGTCTTACGGCTTGCCAGAGCTGCTCCAATGACGGAACCATCCATCACAATAGATCAATGCCCTGGACACCGTCTACAGATTCCTCAGATCTTCCTGAACACGTCCGACAGCCACTTTTGCCTCAACTTATTTAGCGACCAAACCTAGCAACTTCTTTAGCGACCAACTTCAATGCTAAGGTTGACACGACCACGACAAAGAGGTTGTACACTTGTCACATCACTTATTACTCTACATTCATGTCGATCCATTAGGGTTATTTTGGTTCAAAGGAAAAACTTAAGGAAAAACCTGGCAATAGGAAATTTTCCTACGGCACTCTACTATTCAATTATTCATTCATTTTGCTGAAAGGAATGGAGCAAAACATCCACCTAGACCTACTTTTAAAAATCCTATGATTGAAAACAAGACCAAGTGCATTAGTGGCAAAATAACATTCTAACTGTACACGCTTTGATATGGTTTCACTTTAATTTGGCCATGTTTCTTTGCATTCCTCTGCTCTTCCAGTTCATGTGAACCAAGCACCCAAGTTGACAGAAATCTTGTGTTTACAAATGCTTCGTTTCCCACGTGCATTCCTATCCTATTCCGGTGTTTTTCCCATCCCTGCATTTTTAGAATCTTGCAAGCCAAAGGAGCCCTTACCGAATTACTTCAGTTACAGGTAGGTGCCGAAGAAAACTTTGTGTGGTTTTTCCTGCTCCTACCGCGACGTCATCCACCTCACCTGAGCTGCTCCATCAAAAGAAGCATCCACCAAACCAGACATCACAACTCCTGACTGGCTTTCGCCGCCTCAGATCTCCTTCCCTACCGCCGGCACCCACCGTTACTGCATCACCATCATCGACTCAGCAGATGAACCCGAGGAGTACACGGATCCACAAGAGAGGCCTCACTCTTTTGTTTCTACTTATGTTATGCATTGCTCAATATTACCTGCTACTTTATCGTCCTGTTCACCTCTTAGACTCCAAGTCAGGCCCAAATTAATGTTCAAACTTGAGTTTTAAAATTACTTGTGAGGCACATATCGAGGCAGCTATGAATAGTATCTATGTCTATTATCTTGTTCACCTAGGGTATGCCTATGTTGTTCATCTTGGGTGGGAAACAAATAGTAAAGCAATCATCATCTGTCTTTTTACTAAATTAAAACTATCATCAGCCTGCTATCATTATTTTGGGATCCATCCACTGGTTGTTACCATCACTCTTGATTTCTGCATGCTCTCCTTACATAATCTCACTATATTTTTTCCGTATGCATGTCAGATATTGTACACAGTCATGCTGAACATGTAGAGAAAAAGAGAAGAGTTTTACGTGGCAATACAATGTCATGCAGACATTGCTCCCTGGTGGGTTCAATGGCAAACCCCCCCCCCTCTCCAGATTGTAATCCAAAGGAAGATATTTGTTCTAAGGCAGATTCAGACGTAGCTGACCACTCCTATTTACCCCCCAAGGTGTTTGCTCTAACTTGGCATGATGATGTTGGTCATATCATGTATATGTTGCCTTGCAGTGCCTACTTTCGACATCATATATGTCATCTACTTAGTTTAGACATGTTCTGTAATGCCACCTATTTAGTTTCTATATCATATATGGGAATTATGCAGTTCATCTCTTTTAACCAGCCATAATATATGTGAAATATGCAATGCCGTCCTATTTAACCAGGCATCATATATTTGAATGATATCTTGCCCATCCTTTTCTTCATTACATTTCCATTTATCGACAATGTTTGTACATTAAGCTACTCTTCCTTGAATCAGCCATTTGAGTGGGTAATGGAAAAATCTGGAGTGAAAACAAGGTCTTCAGAGCAGACAATGCTACATGTCGAAGCAGATCTCTTGCTGGGTCCCCATAGCTCCTCAGAGATGGATTCAGAGACAGAGGACCAGTCCTATTCCCCCACCGAGGTGTATGCTCTAACTTGGCATGGTTATACTGCTCATATCATGCATATGGTGTCTTGCATTGCATAGCTTAGACATCATATACACAATATTCAACACCATGTTCTTAGTTCAGACATTATACATGTGAATGCCCTCTGCTTAGCATATAAATCATATATGTGGATTAAATCATGTGATCATGATTACTTAGATAACATGTATGTGAATTATGTCATGCAAACCTATTTACTAAAGACATCATATAATTATCTCATGCCATCCTATTTAGTTAGTCATCATATCTTTGAATTATGCTATGCTATCCAGTTTAGATAGACATCATATATGTGAAATTATGTCATGATATCCTTTTTAGTTAAACAATATACATGTCAACTATTTCATGCCCTCTTTTTTCCACACTATCTATTGCATTTGTCTCTCATACAATGTCTGTACATTCAACTATGTTTCCTGTTTATCAGCCATTTGAATTGGAGCGGGTGATGGCAGTATCTAGCAGAGTAAAAACACGGTCTTCAAATAAAACAGTGCTACCTCTTGGTGGAGATAGCACCCTGGTTGTACATGCACGAGGACCAGACCCACCACACATAACCCAGACTCCCGCATATTGTACCCCTACTGCAATGGACAGAGAACCATCTTCACCCAATCTAACCCCAACCCCAGAGATAGTAACCTAGTTCCTGTTGACACAGCACCATCTCCACCACAGAGCTCCCAAACAAGAACAGTTAGTAAGGCAGCTCCAGTTCCCAAAGTGACAGTACTACCATGGAGAACCCCAACTCCACCAGTTTGTACACCTATTCCTGTGGAGGAAGCACAACCAGCCATTCGTAGTTTAGCATCTATCGCATTTGCTATCATTAAATCCTATGTGCGTATCTTCCCATCATGGAAATATTATACTGAAGATGAAGGAAAATGCCATTTGCAGGTGTTTGTCCAAGAGTTATGTGTAAGTAATGTTATTCATGGCAATTACTTTGCTTTGTCCCCATACATTCTACCTCCATGATGGTTATAATACAACAAATTTTCCCATTTTTATCTATAGAGAAGGACCAATTTGGAAACTCAGGATAAGGTAGCTGTGCTAATACCTCTGCTGTCTTCAAGAATGCTTGGTGGCAGTAACGGAATTACCTGAAGAAAACGTACTTTACTGGCAAAGAAACTCATCAAATTCCTTTACGTTCTCCTGAGACACATTTACTGGACGATGACTGGGAACGCCTTGTTCTGTACTAGTCCCGAACCAAGAATGTGGTAAGGTCCATGATCTTATTTTTTATTTTTAAGTACTATACACCTACGTCTTAATATACTCTGTTCAGGTAGAACAAGTGCTTAAACCTGAAGAACAACTGTTCTCATTTAAGATTCCATTGCTATCGTGCATACAACTTTTCTCTTGTATCACTCTATTTACTCATACAAACTTATTTTTAAATTGAAGGGTCCAATCAAAACTCCAATGGCACGACAGGTATGTTTACGCATGTTTCTCTAACAGGTTTGCTCTTATAAATAGCTCTTTTGATTTCAATTTCAATTGTGTATACAGCTGACTTCTCATATCATGCACATTACTAGCATCACAAAAGAGCCAATCGTGTTCTTGTACATGTAGACCCGTGGTACCCATCTGAAATCTTGTTATGCCATGTAGTTTCCCACGCTTTGTATTCTTCCAGTGCTGCTTTGTCTTGAACTGATATGATTTGAACCGTGTCTCTATTTTGATTTGGAAAGAGAATGCAGTGACACATAGATATATGTTTGTTTGATGATTTTATTATGTATTACTTGGCAATACAAGACTTGGTAGTTTGATCCTGTCCACCTTACTAACAGACTAGTTCACCGAAATGAGTTTCATATACTAGTACATGCTAAACTTGTTATGTGTCTGCTTGTTTCTTCTTTTAGAATGCTGACAGAATATTGGGGAAGAGTGCCTTATTAAGCAATGGTAAGGGAAGTAACACAGACGATAAGGTTCAAGATAGTGAGACATCCTTGTTGGTCTCCAACAAAGTTGATAAAATAGCTAAGGAAAACTATCTTGAAGACAGTGAGACAACCCCAAAGTCCTGTCTTGGTGTAGTGTTCAAGTTACTGGCCACTACCGCTGGCACAAGCTATTCAAACTCACTGTCTAAATTACTTTGGTTTCTTGAGTCTCAACTAGAAGCTGAAAGACATCGATCAGCTATGCTGCGACAAGAAGCTGAAGGACTGCAGAAGTCCCTGGAGCATTCAGATGCATACTTTCTGGTGCAATAACAAGCGTTGGAGGATTTTAGCGCCAAACAGGAGAAAACTAATAAGATTGCTAAGCTTATTGCTAGCATGGTGGTGGATACCCAAGATAACGTTTCTTGAGCTCTTCTGAAGTTGTCTCAGTTATGGACTTGTTTTTCTACCGCGTTTATTTGCACTGGTGGCCAATTTAGACGTCTAGTGTATGTAATATGCTGCTTTGTTCCCTATATTTGCACTGGGTGGCAAACTTTGACGCCCAGGGGATGTAATATGTGTAGAAGCCGTAATAGGCTAGCGTTAGTTGCTTGCTTATTTATTTCCTTATTGCCTCTTTTTAGTTGTTTGCTTGTAGTCACTGCAATTATTTTTTTTGCATTTTTGTAGTGGCCACAATAACCTATTTTTATAACTATGCCACAATAAGCATGGCAACACACGGACTGTTGTAACCATGGTCCTGCTACCTGCTGTAGTGACCATGGCCCTCCTACGGGTCGTAGGATCCATGGGCCTTCTATAGGCTATAGGATCCATGGGCCTTCTATGGGCCGTCTAATCTATGGGCCCTCTATGGGCCGTATAATCGTTTCGCCAAACATGGGACGTACTATTCATGGACCAATAACGGTCCGCAAAATGGGACGTTAACGGGCTAGAGTGGAAATCGTCCGTTTTATGGCCCGACCATAATGGGCCATTAATAGGCCATATTTGATGACGCTATGAAAACAGCCCAACGGGTTAACGGGCCGACTGTAACCACGGGCTGAATTTGGCCCACAGGCGGAACAGGCCAGTAACGGACCGTAAGTAACCAAATTCTGGAAATGAGCCCAAGAATAAATGGGCCCTTAGAAGGCCGAAAGTTAACACAGGCTTGAAACGGCCGACGGAATAATGGGTCGTTAATGGGTATAAAGCGATACAATGTTCATTATGGGTAGTAATCCCGTATACAATTCCCTTTGTCAATCGGTACATTACTTGGCCGAGATTCGATCGTCAGTATCCCAATACCTCGTTCAATCTCGTTACCGGCAAGTCACTTTACTCGTCACGTAATGCATGATCCCATGACCAACCACTTGGTCACATTGAGCTCATTATGATGATGCATTACCAAGTGGGCCCAGAGATACCTCTCCATCATACGGAGTGACAAATCCCAGCCTCGATCCATGTCAACCCAAAAGACACTTTCAGAGATACCTGTAGTATACCTTTATAGCCACCCAGTTACGTTGTGACATTTGGTACACCCAAAGCACTCCTACGGTATCCGAGAGTTACACGATCTCATGGTCTAAGGAAATGATACTTGACATTAGAAAAGCTCTAGCAAACGAACTACACGATCTTGTGCTATGCTTAGGATTGGGTCTTGTCCATCACATCATTCTCCTAATGATGTGATCCCGTTGTGGTCTATGTATTCACACATGTATTACGATTTCCGGATAATACAATTATAGCATGAATAATAGATAATTATCATGAACAAGGAAATATAATAATAATCATTTTATTATTTCCTCTAGGGCATATTTCCAACAGTATCCCACTTGCACTAGAGTCAATAATCTAGTTACATTGTGATGAATCGAACACCCATAGAGTTCTGGTGTTGATCATGTTTTGCTCGCGGAAGAGGTTAGTCAACAGATCTGCGACATTCAGATCTGTATGCAGTTTGCAAATATCTATGTCTCCATCTTGAACATTTTCATGAATGGAGTTGAAGCGACACTTGATGTGCCTGGTCTTCTTGTGAAACCTAGGCTCATTGGCAAGGGCAATAGCTCCAGTGTTGTCACAGAAGAGAGTGATCGGCCCCGACGCATTGGGTATGACTCCTAGGTCGGTGATGAACTCCTTCATCCAAATTGCTTCATGCGCTGCCTCCGAGGCTGCCATGTACTCCGCTTCACATGTAGATCCCGCCACGACGCTCTGCTTGCTGCTGCACCAGCTTACTGCCCCACCATTCAAAATATACACGTATCCGGTTTGTGACTTAGAGTCATCCAGATCTGTGTCGAAGCTAGCATCGACGTAACCCTTTACGACAAGCTCTTCGTCACCTCCATAAACGAGAAACATATCCTTAGTCCTTTTCAGGTACTTCAGGATATTCTTGGCCGATGTCCAGTGTTCCATGCCGGGATTACTTTGGTGTCTTGCAACCAAACTTACGGCAAGGTTTACATCAGGTCTGGTACACAGCATGGCATACATAATAGACCCTATGGCCGAGGCATAGGGGATGGCATTAATCTTTTCTTTATCTTTTGCCGTGGTCGGGGATTGAGCTGAGCTCAATTTCACGCCTTGCAACACAGGCAAGAACCCCTTCTTGGACTAGTCCATATTGAACTTTCTCAATATCTTGTCAAGGTATGTGCTTTGTGAAAGACCTATGAGGTGTCTCAATCTATCTCTATAGATATTGATGCCTAATATATAAGCATCTTCTCCAAGGTCCTTCATTGAAAAACACTTATTCAAGTAGGCCTTTATGCTGTCCAAAAGTTCTATATTATTTCCCATCAAAAGTATGTCATCCACATATAATATGAGAAATGCTACAAAGCTCCCACTCACTTTCTTGTAAACACAGGCTTCTCCATAAGTCTGCATAAACCCAAACGCTTTGATCATCTCATCAAAGCGAATGTTCCAACTCCGAGATGCCTGCACCAGCCCATAAATGGATCGCTGGAGCTTGCATACCTTGTTAGCATTCTTAGGATCGACAAAACCTTCCGGCTGCATCATATACAATTCTTCCTTAAGATAGCCGTTAGGGAATGCCGTTTTGACGTCCATTTGCCATATCTCATAATCATAGTATGCGGCAATTTCTAACATGATTCAGACGGACTTCAGCTTCGCTACGGGAGAGAAAGTCTCATCGTAGTCAACCCCTTGAACTTGCCGATAACACTTAGCGACAAGTCGGGCTTTATAGATGGTAACATTACCATCCGCGTCCGTCTTCTTCTTAAAGATCCATTTGTTTTCTATCGCTCGCGGATCATCGGGAAGTCTGTCAAAGTCCATACTTTGTTTTCATACATGGATCCTATCTCGGATTGCATGGCTTCTAGCCATTTGTTGGAATCTGGGCCCCCATCTCTTCTTCATAGTTCGAAGGTTCACCGTTGTCTAACAACATGATTTCCAGGACAGGGTTGCCATACCATTCTGGTGTGGGACGTGTCCTTGTGGACCTACGAAGTTCAGTAGTAACTTGATCCGAAGTACCTTGATCATCATCATTAACTTCCTCTCCAGTCGGTGTTGGCACCACGGGAACATCTTCCTGAGTTGCGCTACTTACCGGTTCAAGAGGTAGTACTTCATCAAGTTCCACCTTCCTCCCACTTACTTCTTTCAAGAGAAACTCTTTCTCCAGAAAGGACCCATTCTTGGCAATGAAAATCTTGCCTTCGGATCTTAGGTAGAAGGTATACCCAATGGTTTACTTAGGGTATCCTATGAAGACGCATTTTTCCGACTTGGGTTCGAGCTTTTCAGGTTGAAGTTTCTTGACATAAGCATCGCATCCCCAAACTTTTAGAAACGACAACTTAGGTTTCCTTCCAAACCATAATTCATACGGTGTCGTCTCAACGGATTTAGACGGTGCCCTATTTACAGTGAATGTAGCTGTCTCTAAAGCGTATCCCCAAAATGATAGCGGTAAATCGGTAAGAGACATCATAGACCGCACCATATCCAATAGAGTGCGATTACGACGTTCGGACACACCGTTTCGCTGAGATGTTCCAGGCGGCGTGAGTTGTGAAACAATTCCACATTTCATTAAGTGCGTACCAAACTCGTGACTTAAATATTCTCCCACGCGGTCTGATCGTAAGAACTTTATTTTTCTGTCACGTTGATTCTCTACCTCATTCTGAAATTCCTTGAACTTTTCAAAGGTCTCAGACTTGTGTTTCATCAAGTAAACATACCCATATCTACTCAAGTCATCATTGAGGGTGAGAACATAACGATAGCCACCGCGAGCCTCAACGCTCATTGGACCGCACACATCAGTATGTATAATTTCCAATAAGTTGGTTGCTCACTCCATTGTTCCGAAGAACAGAGTCTTGGTCATTTTACCCATGAGGCATGGTTCGCACGTGTCAAATGATTCGAAATCAAGAGACTCCCAAAGTCCATCTGTATGGAGCTTCTTCATGCGTTTGACACCAATGTGACCAAGGCGGCAGTGCCACAGATATGTGGGACTATCGTTATCAATCTTACATCTTTTGGTATTGACACTATGAATATGTGTAACATCACGTTCGAGATTCATTAAGAATAAACCATTGACCAGCGGGGCATGACCATAAAACATATCTCTCATATAAATAGAACAACCATTATTCTCGGATTTAAATGAGTAGCCATCTCGTATTAAACGAGATCCAGATACAATGTTCATGCTCAAAGCTGGCACTAAATAACAATTATTCAGTTTTAAAACTAATCCCGTAGGTAAATGTAGAGGTAGCGTGCCGACGGCGATCACATCGACCTTGGAACCATTCCCGATGCGCATCGTCACCTCGCCCTTCTCCAGTCTCCGTTTATTCCGCAGCTCTTGTTTTGAGTTACAAATATGAGCAACCGCATCGGTATCAAATACCCAGGAGCTACTACGAGTACTGGTAAGGTACACATCAATTACATGTATATCACATGTACCTTTAGTGTTGCCGGCCTTCTTGTCCGCTAAGTAGTTGGGGCAGTTCCGCTTCTAGTGTCCGCTTCCCTTGCAATAAAAGCACTCAGTCTCAGGTTTGGGTCCATGCTTTGGCTTCTTCTCGGCAACTGGCTTACCGGGTGCGGCAACTCCCTTGCCGTCCTTCTTGAAGTTATTTTTACCCTTGCCTTTCTTGAAACTAGTGGTTTTATTGACCATCAACACTTGATGTTCCTTTTTGATTTCCACCTCCGCTGATTTCAGCACTGAAAATACCTCAGGAATAGTTTTCACTATCCCCTGCATATTGTAGTTCATCACAAAGCTCTTGTAGCTAGGTGGGAGCGACTGAAGGATCCTGTCAATGAACGCGTCATCCGGGAGGTTAACTCCCAGCTGAGACAAGCGGTTGTGCAACCCAGACATTTTGAGTATGTGCTCGCTGACAGAACTATTCTCCTCCATCTTACAACTGTAGAACTTGTCGGAGACTTCATATCTCTCAACCCGGGCATGAGCTTGGAAAACCATTTTCATCTCTTGGAACATCTCATATGCTCCGTGCTGCTCAACACACTTTCGGAGCCCCGGTTCTAAGCTCTAAAGCATGCCGCACTGAACCAGGGAGTAATCATCACTGCGCGACTGCCAGACGTTCATAACGTCTTGAGTTGCTGGGAAAACGGGTGCTTCACCTAGTGGTGCATCTAGGACATATGCTCTTTTGGCAGGTATGAGGATGGTCCTCAAGTTCCAGACCCAGTCCGTATAGTTGCTGCCATCGTCTTTAAGCTTGGTTTTCTCTAGGAATGTGTTGAAGTTGAGGGCAACATTAGCATGGGCCATTTGATCTACAAGACATATTGCAAAAGTTTTACACTAAGTTCATTATAATTAAGTTCATCTAATCAAATTATTTAATGAACTCCCACTCAGATAGACATCCCTCTAGTCATCTAAGTGATCCATGATCCGAGTCAACTAGGCCGTGTCCGATCATCACGTGAGACGGACTAGTCATCATCGGTGAACATCTTCATGTCGATCGTATCTTCTATACGACTCATGTTCGACCTTTCGGTCTCTTGTGTTCCGAGGCCGTGTCTGTACATGCCAGGCTCGTCAAGTCAACCTAAGTGTTTTGCATTTGTATAACTGTCTTACACCCGTTGTATGTGGACGTTAGGATCTATCACACCCGATCGTCACGTGGTGCTTCGAAACAACGAACTTTCGCAATGGCGTACAGTTAGGGGGAACACTTTCTTGAAATTTTTATGAGGGATCATCTTATTTACTACCGTCGTTCTAAGCAAATAAGATGCAAAAACATGATAAACATCACATGCAATCAAATAGTGACATGATATGGCCAATACCATATTGCTCCTTTGATCTCCATCTTCGGGGCGGCATGATCATCTTCGTCACCGGCATGACACCATGATCTTCATCATCATGATCTCCATCATCGTGTCTCCATGAAGTTGTTCGCCAACTATTACTTCTACTACTATGGCTAACGGTTTAGCAAAGAAGTAAAGTAATTACATGGCGTTATTCAGTGACACGCATGTCATACAATAAATAAAGACAACTCCTATGGCTCCTATCGGTTGTCATACTCATCGACATGCAAGTCGTGATTCCTATTACAAGAACATGATCAATCTCATACATCACATATATTTCATTCATCACATCCTTTTGGCCATATCACATCACAAGGCATATGCTGCAAAAACAAGTTAGACATCCTCTAATTGTTGTTGCAAGTTTTTACGTGGCTGCTATAGGGTTCTAGCAAGAACGTTTCTTACCTACGCCAAAACCACAATGTGATATGCCAATTTCTATTTACCCTTCATAAGGACCCTTTTCATCGAATCTGATCCGACTAAAGTGGGAGAGACAGACACCCGCTAGCCACCTTATGCAACTAGTGCATGTCAGTCGGTGGAACCTGTCTCACGTAAGTATACATGTAAGGTCGGTCCGGGCCACTTCATCCCACGATGCCGCCGAAACAAGATAAGAGTAGCAGTGGCAAGTAAATTGACAAAGTCTACGCCCACAACAAAATTGTGTTCTACTCGTGCATAGAAACTACGCATAGACCTAGCTCTAATACCACCGTTGGAGATCGTTGCAGAAAATAAAAATTTTCATACGCATCACCAAGATCAATCTATGGAGTCATCTAGCAACAAGAGAGATAGGAGTGCATCTAAATACCCTTGTAGATCGCGAGCAGAAGCGTTCAAGAGAACGGGGTTGATGGAGTCGTACTCGTCGTGATCCAAATCACCGAAGATCCTAGTGCCGAACGGACGGCACCTCCGTGTTCAACACACGTATGAAGCGGAGACGTCTCCCGCGCCTTGATCCAGCAAGGAGGAGGGAGAGGTTGAGGAAGAGAGCTCCAAAAGTAGCACGATGGCGTGGTGGTGATGGAGAGGCAGTACTCCGACAGGGCTTCGCCAAGCGTCTGCGAAGGAGGAGAGGTGTTGGGGAGGGGAGGGGCTGTGCCTTGGAGGTGCGTGTGCAGCCCCCCCTTGCCCCTCTATTTATAGGGGGAGGAGGAAGGGGGCCGGGCCCCTCTAGATGAGATCTAGA
>NC_041385.1:439830413-439875211 GCF_002162155.2 Triticum dicoccoides
CCAAGGGGGGGGGGACTTGCCCCCCAAGCAAGGGGGGGTGCCCCCTTAGGGCTTCCCCCCAACCCTAGGCGCATGGGCCCAAGGGGGGATGCGCCCATCCCTATAGGGTCTGGTTCCCTTCCTTCCACGACCCATGAAGCCCTCCAGGAGAGGTGGCCCCTCTTGGTGGACCCCCGGAACCCTTCCGGTGGCCCCGGTACAATACCGGTATGACCCTAAAACTTTCCGGTGACCGTATTACAACTTCCCATACATAAATCTTCACCTCCAGACCATTCCGGAACTCCTCGTGACATCCGCGATCTCATCCGGGTCTCTGAACAACATTCGGTAATCACATACAAGTCTTCCTAATAACCCTAGCATCACCGAACCTTAAGTGTGTAGACCCTATGGGTTCGGGAATCACGTAGACATGACCGAGACAGCTCTCCGGCCAACAACCAACATCGGGATCTGGATACCCATGTTGGCTCCTACATGTTCCATGATGATCTCATCGGATGATCCACAATGTCGAGGATTCAAGTAATCCCGTATACAATTCCCTTGGTCAATCGGTACATTACTTTCCCGAGATTCGATCATCTGTATCCCAATACCCCGTTCAATATCGTTACCGGCAAGTCACTTTACTCGTCACGTAATGCATGATCCCGTGACCAACCACTTGGTCACATTGAGCTCATTATGATGATGCATTACCGAGTGGGCCCAGAGATACCTCTCTGTCATATGGAGTGACAAATCCTAGTCTCGATCCGTGTCAACCCAACAGACACTTTCGAAGATACCTGTAGTATACCTTTATAGCCACCCAGTTACGTTGTGACGTTTGGTACACCCAAAGCACTCCTACGGTATCCGGGAGTTACACGATCTCATGGTCTAAGGAAATGATACTTGACATTAGAAAAGCTCTAGCAAATGAACTACACGATCTTGTGCTATGCTTAGGTTTGGGTCTTGTCCATCACATCATTCTCCTAATGATGTGATCCCGTTATCAATGACATCCAATGTCCATAGTCAGGAAACCATGACTATCTGTTGATCAATGAGCTAGTCAACTAGAGGCTCACTAGGGACATGTTGTGGTCTATGTATTCACACATGTATTACAATTTCCGGATAACACAACTATAGCATGAATAATAGACAATTATCATGAACAAGCAAATATAATAATAATCATTTTATTATTGCCTCTAGGGCATATTTCCAACAGTCTCCCACTTGCACTAGAGTCAATAATCTAGTTACATTGTGATGAATCGAACACCCATAGAGTTCTGGTGTTGATCATGTTTTGCTCGTGGAAGAGGTTTAGTCAATGGATCTGCGACATTCAGATCCGTATGCACTTTGCAAATATCTATGTCTCCATCTTGAACATTTTCAAGAATGGAGTTGAAGCGACGCTTGATGTGCCTAGTCTTCTTGTGAAACCTGGGCTCCTTGGCAAGGGCAATAGCTCCAGTGTTGTCACAGAAGAGAGTGATCGGCCCCGATGCATTGGGTATCACTCCTAGGTCGGTGATGAACTCCTTCATCCAGATTGCTTCATGCGCTGCCTCCGAGGCTGGCATGTACTCCGCTTCACATGTAGATCCCACCACGACGCTTTGCTTGCTGCTGCACCAGCTTACTGCCCCACCATTCAAAATATACATGTATCCGGTTTGTGACTTAGAGTCATCCAGATCTGTGTCGAAGCTAGCATCGACGTAACCCTTTACGATGAGCTCTTCGTCACCTCCATAAACGAGAAACATATCCTTAGTCCTTTTTAGGTACTTTAGGATATTCTTGACCGTTGTCCAGTGTTCCATGCCGGGATTACTTTGGTGTCTTGCAACCAAACTTACGGCAAGGTTTACATCAGGTCTGGTAACAGCATGGCATACATAATGGACCCTATGGCCGAGGAATAGGGGATGACATTCATCTTTTCTTTATCTTTTGCCGTGGTCGGGGATTGAGCTGAGCTCAATTTCACGCCTTGCAACATAGGCAAGAACCCCTTCTTGGACTGGTCCATATTGAACTTTTTCAATATCTTGTCAAGGTATGTGCTTTGTGAAAGACCTATGAGGCGTCTCGATCTATCTCTATAGATCTTGATGCCTAATATATAAGCAACATCTCCAAGGTCCTTGATTGAAAAACACTTATTCAAGTAGGCCTTTATGCTGTCCAAAAGTTCTATATCATTTCCCATAAAAAGTATGTCATGCACATATAATATGAGAAATGCTACAGAGCTCCCACTCACTTTCTTGTAAACGAAGGTTCTCCATAAGTCTGCATAAACCCAAACGCTTTGATCATCTCATCAAAGCGAATGTTCCAACTCCGAGATGCTTGCACCAGCCCATAAATGGATCGCTGGAGCTTGCATACCTTGTTAGCATTCTTAGGATCGACAAAACCTTACGGCTGCATCATATACAGTTCTTCCTTAAGATAGCCGTTAAGGAATGCCGTTTTGACGTCCATTTGCCATATCTCATAATCAAAGTATGCGGCAATTTCTAACATGATTCGGACAGACTTCAGCTTCGCTACAAGAGAGAAAGTCTCATCATAGTCAACCCCTTGAACTTGCCGATAACCCTTAGCGACAAGTCGAGCTTTATAGATGGTAACACTACCATCCACGTCCGTCTTCTTCTTAAAGATCCATTTGTTTTCTATCGCTTGCCGATCATCGGGCAAGTCTGTCAAAGTCCATACTTTGTTTTCATACATGGATCCTATCTCGGATTTCATGGCTTCTAGCCATTTGTTGGGATCTGGGCCCGCCATCGCTTCTTCATAGTTTGAAGGTTCACTGTTGTCTAACAACATGATTTCCAGGACAGGGTTGCCATACCATTCTGGTGTGGAACTTTTCCTTGTGGACCTATGAAGTTCAATAGTAACTTGATCCGAAGTACCTTGATCATCATCATTAACTTCCTCTCCAGTCGGTGTAGGCACCACGGGAACATCTTCCTAGGTTGCGCTACTTACCGGTTCAAGAGGTAGTACTGCATCAAGTTCCACCTTCCTCCCACTTACTTCTTTCAAGATAAACTCTTTCTCCAGAAAGGACCCATTCTTGGCAACGAAAATCTTGCCTTCAGATCTTAGGTAGAAGGTATACCCAATGGTTTCCTTAGGGTATCCTATGAAGACACATTTTTCCGACTTGGGTTCGAGCTTTTCAGGTTGAAGTTTCTTAACATAAGCATCACATCCCCAAACTTTTAGAAACGACAACTGAGGTTTATTTCCAAACCATAATTCATATGGTGTCGTCTCAACGGATTTAGACGGTGCCCTATTTAAAGGTAATGTAGTTGTCTCTAAAGCGTATCCCCAAAATGATAGCGGTAAATCGGTAAGAGACATCATAGACCGCACCATATCCAATAGAGTGCGATTACGATGTTCGGACACACCGTTTCACTGAGGTGTTCCAGGCGGCATGAGTTGCGAAACAATTCCACATTTCCTTAAGTGCGTACCAAACTCGTGACTTAAATATTCTCCCCCACAATCTGATCGTAAGAACTTTATTTTTCTGTCACGTTGATTCTCTAACTCATTCTGAAATTCCTTGAACTTTTCAAAGGTCTCAGACTTGTGTTTCATCAAGTAAACATACCCATATCTACTCAAGTCATCAGTGAGGGTGAGAACATAACGATAGCTACCGCGAGCCTCAATGCTCATTGGACCGCACACATCAGTATGTATAATTTCCAATAAGTTGGTTGCTCGCTCCATTGTTCCGGAGAACGGAGTCTTGGTCATTTTACCCATGAGGCATGGTTCGCACGTGTCAAATGATTTGAAATCAAGAGACTCCAAAAGTCCATCTGTATGGAGCTTCTTCATGCGTTTGACACCAATGTGACCAAGGCGGTAGTGCCACAGATATGTGGGACTATCATTATCAATCTTACATCTTTTGGTATTCACACTATGAATATGTGTAACATCACGTTCGAGATTCATTAAGAATAAACCATTGACCAGCGGGGCATGACCATAAAACATATCTCTCATATAAATAGAACAACCATTATTCTCGGATTTAAATGAGTAGCCATCTCGTATTAAACGAGATCCAGATACAATGTTCATGCTCAAAGCTGGCACTAAATAACAATTATTGAGGTTTAAAACTAATAACGTAGGTAAATGTAGAGGTAGCGTGCCGACGGGGATCACATTGACCTTGGAACCATTCCCGACGCGCATGGTCACCTCGTCCTTCTCCAGTCTCTGTTTATTCCGCAGCTCCTGTTTTGAGTTACAAATATGAGCAACCGCACCGGTATCAAATACCCAGGAGCTACTATGAGTACTGGTAAGGTACACATCAATTACATGTATATCACATATACCTTTAGTGTTGTCGGTCTTCTTGTCCGCTAAGTACTTGGGGCAGTTCCGCTTCTAGTGTCCGCTTCCCTTGCAATAAAAGCACTCAGTCTTAGGTTTGGGTCCATGCTTTGGCTTCTTCCCGGCAACTGGCTTACCGGGCGCGGAGACTCCCTTGCCGTCCTTCTTGAAGTTATTTTTACCCTTGCCTTTCTTGAAACTAGTGGTTTTATTGACCATCAACACTTGATGTTCCTTTTTGATTTCTACCTCCACTGATTTCAGCACTGAAAATACCTCAGGAATAGTTTTCACCATCCCCTGCATATTGTAGTTCATCACAAAGCTCTTGTAGCTAGGTGGGAGCGACTGAAGGATCCTGTCAATGACCGCGTCATCTGGGAGGTTAACTCCCAGCTGAGACAAGCGGTTGTGCAGCCCAGACATTTTGAGTATGTGCTCGCTGACAAAACTATTCTCCTCCATCTTACAACTGTAGAACTTGTCGGAGACTTCAAATCTCTCGACCCGGGCATGAGCTTGGAAAACCATTTTCTGCTCTTTGAACATCTCATATGCTGTGTGCTGCTCAAAACGCTTTTGGAGCCCCGGTTCTAAGATGTAAAGCATGCAGCACTGAACCAGTGAGTAATCATCACTGCGCGACTGCCGGGCGTTCATAACGTCTTGAGTTGCTGGGAAAACAGGTGCTTCACCTAGCGGTGCATCTAGGACATATGCTCTTTTGGTAGCTATGAGGATGATCCTCAAGTTCCGGACCCAGTCCGTATAGTTGCTTCCATCGTCTTTCAGCTTGGTTTTCTCTAGGAACGCTTTGAAGTTGAGGGCAACACTAGCGTGGGCCATTTGATCTACAAGACATATTGCAAAAGTTTTAGACTAAGTTCATGATAATTAAGTTCATCTAATTAAATTATTTAATGAACTACCACTCAGATAGACATCCCTCTAGTCATCTAATTGATCCATGGTCCGAGTCAACTAGGCCGTGTTCGATCATCACGTGAGACGGACTAGTCATCATCGGTGAACATCTTCATGTTGATCGTATCTTCTATACAACTCATGTTCGACCTTTCGGTCTCTTGTGTTCCGAGGCCATGTCTGTACATGCAAGGCTCGTCAAGTCAACCTAAGTGTTTTGCATGTGTAAATCTGTCTTACACCCGTTGTATGTGAACGTTAGGATCTATCACACCCGATCATCACGTGGTGATTCGAAACAACGAACTTTCGCAACGGCGCACAGTTAGGGGGAACGCTTTCTTGGAATTGTTATGAGGATCATCTTATTTACTACCGTCGTTCTAAGCAAATAAGATGCAAAAACATGATAAACATCACATGCAATCAAATAGTGACATGATATGGCCAATATCATATTGCTCCTTTGATCTCCATCTTCGGGGCGCCATGATCATCTTCGTCACCGGCATGACACCATGATCTCCATCATCATGATCTCCATCATCGTGTGTTCGTGAACTTGTTCGCCAACTATTACTTCTACTACTATGGCTAACGGTTTAGCAAAGAAGTAAAGTAATTACATGGCGTTATTCAGTGACACGCAGGTCATACAATAAATAAAGACAACCCCTATGGCTCCTGCCGGTTGTCATACTCATCGACATGCAAGTCGTGATTCCTATTACAAGAACATGATCAATCTCATACATCACATATATTTCATTCATCACATCCTTTTGGCCATATCACATCACAAGGCATATCCTGCAAAAATAAGTTAGACGTCCTCTAATTGTTGTTGCAAGTTTTTACATGGCTGCTATAGGGTTCTAGCAAGAACATTTCTTACCTACGCCAAAACCACAATGTGATATGCCAATTTCTATTTACCCTTCATAAGGACCCTTTTCATCGAACCCGATCTAACTAAAGTGGGAGAGACAGACACCCGCTAGCCACCTTATGCAACTAGTGCATGTCAGTCGGTGGAACGTGTCTCACGTAAGTGTACGTGTAAGGTCGGTCTGGGCCGCTTCATCCCACGATGCCGCCTAAACAAGATAAGACAAGTAGTGGCAAGTAAATTGAAAAAAATCTACACCCATAACAAAATTGTGTTCTACTCGTGCATAGAAACTACGCATAGACCTAGCTCTGATACCACTTTTGGAGATTGTTGTAGAAAATAATTTTTTTCTACGCATCACCAAGATCAATCTATGGATTCATCTAGCAACGAGAGACATAGGAGTGCATCTACATACCCTTGTAGATCGCGAGCGGAAGCGTTCAAGAGAACGGGGTTGATGGAGTTGTACTCGTCGTGATCCAAATTACCGAAGATCCTAGTGCCGAATGGACGGCACCTCCGCGTTCAACATACGTACGAAGCGGAGACGTCTCCCACGCCTTGATCCAGCAAGGAGGAGGGAGAGGTTGAGGAAGAGAGCTCCAACAGCAGCACGACGGCGTGGTGGTGATGGAGAGGTAGTGCTTCGTCAGGGCTTTGCCAAGTGTCTGCGGAGGAGGAGAGGTGTTGGGAAGGGGAGGGGCTGCGCCTGGGAGGTGCGTGTGCAACCCTCCCCTTGCCCCTCTATTTATAGGGGGAGGAGGAAGGGGGCCGGCCCCCTCTAGATGAGATCTAGAGGGGGGGCGACGGCCAATGGGGGGGGGGACTTGCCCCCCAATCAAGGGGGGCGCCCCTGAAGGAGTCCTGGATAAGGGGGTATCCGGACGGCCGGACTATATACATCGTCCGGACTATAGAAGCGTCAAGATACAAGACTCAAGACTTTGGCTCGTGTCCGGATGGGACTCTCCTTTGCGTGGAAGACAAGCTTAGCAATCCGGATATTATGTTTCCTTTCTTGTAACCGACTCCATGTAAACCCTAGCTCTTCGGTGTCTATATAAACCGGAGAGGATGGTCCTTAGAAGGCCGATCACAATTACAATCATACCATCATAGGCTAGCTCTTAGGGTTTAGCCTCTACGATCTCGTGGTAGATCTACTCTTGTATTCCACATATCTTCAATATTAATCAAGCAGGAAGTAGGGTTTTACCTCCATCGAGAGGGCCCGAACCTGGGTAAACATTGTGTCCCTTGCTTCTTGTTACCATCAGCCTAAGACGCACAGATCGGGACCCCCTACCCGAGATCCGCCGGTTTTGACACTGACATAGGTGCTTTCATTGAGAGTTCCTCTGTGTTGTCGCTTCGAGGCCTGATGGCGTCTTCAATCGTCAACAACACGGTCCAGGGTGAGACTTTTATCCCCGGACAGATCTTTGTGTCCGGCGGCTTCGCATTGCGGACCAATTCACTTGGCCAGTTGGAGCAGATCGACAGCCTCGCCCCTGGCCACCAGATCAGGTTTGGAAACTTGGACTACACGGCAGATATCCGCGGAGACCTGATCTTCGACGGATTCGAGCATGTGCCAGGAGTGCTGGACAGCCACGATGAGCACGGCCTAGACCTGCTGTCGGACAGTTCCCGAGACATCATCCCCGAAGCGGCCTTGGATCTAAATCCACGGCAGGTCGCGCTGCCTATGGACAGAGGGCTAGACCCCGCTCCGTAGGCCGCACACTTATCGGCGGTGGAGCCGAACACGGGTCCCACCGCTATGGAGGCCTGTAATCCCGGACCCCCGGACTCATATCCAGTTGTTGGTCCTGGTCCGCTCACTCTCGAGCTAGCCAGGCCAGGTTGGGCTCCGGTAATGGAATTTACCGCTGCAGACATCTTTTAGCACTCGCCCTTTGCCAACATGCTGAACTCACTGAAGTCTTTCTCTTTGTCAGGAGGCTCTGGGCCGAACTGTGTCCGGCCCGAGTGGGAAGCAGGCGACAAAGAAATTCGGTGCCCACCCACCGCCCACTTCATTGCCACGATCGAAGAATTAGCCGACGTGCTCGACTCCGAAGACATCGACGGTATGGACAACGATGCAGGAGAGGCTCCAGAATCCCTGGAGCACGGGACTACTACCTTGTCACACGACATATACATGGTAGATACGCCCAATAAGGATGGCAGCCCGGACGATAAAACACCCGGGCAAAAGCCAAAGAAGCGGCGCAGACGCCGCTCAAAGTCCAGCAATGGCAAAAATAGCGACAAGAGCGCAAGAGGGGTCGATATACCCGCAAACTTCGAAAGCAATAATGACCACATGGACCCAGCAATGGAGCAGGACGAGCCAGGTCACGCCAAATCAAGTTCGGAGCAAATACCCGATCACAACGATCCGGAGGGACGAGCTCATAATGGCGCCCCAGAACAGGAAGACAGTCCGGACGATGATGCATTCATCATCCCAGACGAACAAGTGGAACGAGACAACCTCCACAGAAAGCTTATGGCCACCGGAAGAAGTCTAGAAAAGTAGAAGCAACGGCTCAAGGCCGCACAGGAAAATCTAAGTCGCAGATGGAATAAGGTGCTAGACACCGAAGAAAGATATGGCGATGACTGCCATACGAAAAGCTATCCAAAGCGCAAGCTACTGCCAGAATTCGACGACGCGATCGTTCCACCAAAAGAAAATTCGACCAAGAAACCAAACGTACCGCCTCACGACTGTAACAGAGCGGCCGCGGACATTGCGCACGATCCACGCGAGCATCCGGATAAAAAGACCAGTGCAGCCAGGTCCATATATGGATCTAGGAGACACACCCCAGCGCAGGACTATGGTCACCGAAACGCTCATAAAAGCCAGATACCAGTTCGGAATCAACCCCGGACACAACAACAGCCGAGTACATGCCACAATGCGTCCAGATACAGAGGGGCTACTCACCCCCCTGTGCTTCACCGAAGAAGTACAGGACCATGAATTCCCACAAGGCTTTAAACCTGTGAACATAGAAGCATACGACGGCACGACAAACCCAGGGGTCTGGATCGAGGATTTTATCCTGCATATTCACATGGCTCGCGGGGATGACCTCCACGCCATCAAATACCTTCCCCTCAAATTGAAGGGACCAGCTCGACAATGGTTGAAAAGCCTCCCTGAAAACTCAATTGGGAGTTGGGAGGAACTCGAAGACGCTTTCAGGGCCAATTTTCAGGGGACTTATGTCCAGCCTCCGGATGCAGATGATCTAAGTCACATAATCCAACAGCCCAGAGAGTCCGCCCGCAAGCTCTAGAACAGATTCCTCACTAAGAAGAATCAAATCATCGACTGTCCGGACGCCGAAGCCTTAGCGGCTTTCAAACACAACATCCATGACGAATGGCTCGCCCGACACCTCGGCCAAGAAAAGCCAAGGACAATGGTAGCCTTAACAAGCCTTATGACCCGCTTTTGCTTGGATGAGGATAGCTGGTTGGCCCGTAAAGTCACCAGCGACCCCAGCACATCCGAACTAAGGGATGGCAACGGGAAGCCACAGCATAATAAAAACAAGCGCCAAAACAAGGAAGAGAGCCCGGACAACACGACGATCAATGCCGGATTCAGGGGCTCTCGACCTGATTAGCAAAAGAAGCCATTCAAAGGTAGCAAAGATGGACCGTTCGGTCTGAATAGAGTCCTGGACAGATTATGCCAAATTCATGGCACCCCGGAGAAACCTGCGAACCACACCCATAGAGAGTGCTGGGTCTTCAAGCAGGCCATCAAATTAAATGCCGAACACAAGGGGAGGGGCACACCAAGTGAAGATGAGGACGAACCTCACCAGCCGAACACGGGGGTACAGAAAAAATTCCCGCCAGAGGTTAAAACAGTAAACATGATCAACGCGAGTCGCACATCCACGAGAGGGCATAAACGTGCACCCATAGAAGCGCACGATGTAGAGCCCGTCGTACCTACGTCTCACTACTGGATGTCTCGTCCGATCACTTTCGATCACATGGACGGCCGAACTAGTATTCGGCGCGGAGGATCACAGGCCTTGGTGCTTGACCCAATAATCGACGGATACCGTCTCACCCATGTCCTCATGGACGGCGGCAGTGGTCTCAATTTAATATACAAGGACACAGTCCGCAAAATGGGGATAGACCCATCCAGAATTAAACAAATCAACACCACCTTTGAAGGGGTTATACCAGGCGTTGTAGCCTGCGCCAGGGGCTCCGTCGTGCTGGAAGTAACATTCGGCTCCCCAGGCAACTCCAGAAGCGAAGAGCTGCTCTTCACTATCGCACCCTTCCAAAGCAGCTATCACACATTGCTAGGAAGAAGGGCCTTCGCCCGCTTCAACACATTGCCGCACTATGGCCACCTTACACTCAAGATGCCCGGTTCCCGTGGCATCATCACCGCTAGCAGAATCATAAAGCGCCCTTCACACGCAGAGGAATATGCAACGACCCTGTTGGCCGGACTATAAGCGTCCTCCAGTTTTAGAAAACATGATTGGTCATCACGACCATAGACACGGTTAGACGAGTCCGGTAGCCCGGATAAATTCAAACAGGGCACTGTATATGTAATCCCATAAGGGAAACCAGGGGCTGTCTATACTTAATACAGCACCACGCTTGGCTCGACCTTATTGGCAGGCCAACAGCTTATACTCTTATCATTGATCGCATACTTACGTTGCACCCTCCTACGAGTTTTTCTTTTTTACACACAATGTTCACGCGATACCCTTCCAGGATACAGCACAACGGAGACAAAGGCGCAGACGTGCAGCAGGGCCCCATGCAACAGGTTTCTTTTTAGATTAAGCCCCTATGTAAACCTTTTCTACTGCCTCTTGTTGTTTAACCATCCCATGGGTCCTATACCCACAGAGGATACTGCCGTAGTTGGCATTTGGCCACGGCAGACTAAATTGCACATACCTGGAAATAAAGGGCTCAAAATAGGCTCTTGTCAGCCTATCTTCTTTTACAAAAGATCGAATACCCTCGGGAGTGTTCGGCATCACGAGTTTGGCCGTATATGCATCAGCTCCGAATCATGTCTTTGGTCAAAATGTTGGGTTTGCCCGGCTCCTGGGTTTGCCGCCTTACATTCTGCTATCATCCGGCTAAGGCAGGCCAAAGGAGAACTACTGCGATTGTGCCCTGGTTATTCCGGATGAGCGCCTCAGTAGAGAAAGCCGAAAACTGACCGTCATGATATAGCAAGAGACTGTTCAACCACTCGAAGACTCACCAGAATCCCTAAAGATTCCTCCGCCTTAACGAAGGGTCGTTTCCCGGCCATGTACACACACGCCCGTATTCGGATGCACGTGGAGGTACCAGGGGCTACATAGTAGCCCCACCATTAGACTCCCATGGCTAAGCGAAAGTGTTATAGCTATATAGTCTGGTTGCCTAGTTCGGCGTGCGATCACCTCCTTAACGGACCAAGACGTTGGATCAAGTGTGATTATGCATGTTTTTTCGCCAACACCCCCGCATTGTCTGCGAGGGGGCTGAAGCCAACGACTGCTATCTTTCAGACTACTTATACATATAAGAATAGCCACAAAGGGAGGACAATCATACTTCCGGGCAAAAGTATAAACATAGCCTCATAATTATACTAAACATTGTTTCCTACAATGATTCGACTTATCACTCGAATAAAACACTCTTCGAGCATTGCGCCTCTACCAGGCGGGCACCTTCTGTGACTTGTGCCAAGTAGTGTTTGGCTGGATGTTGGCCCCCCGCCGGATCCTGGCTAGCTATTACAGTGGCCTCCATATCCGTCCAATAGGATTTAACGCGGGCTAGAGCCATCCGCGCACCCTCTATGCACGCCGACCTCCTCATGGCGTCAATCCGGGATACGGCTCCAAGGAATTGCTGCACCAAACCAAAGTAGCTGTCCGGCTTAGGCCCCTTCGGCCAAAGATGGTCTATTACAGACCGCATTGCAAGTCTGGACAGCCTGTGGAGCTCCGCCATAGCAGCCACCTTTTCATTCAGGGGCAGCGGGCGAGTGGGAGCATTGAACTACGACCAGAAAAGCTTCTCCACTTCTTCATCGCCTTGATCCGTGAAGAACTTGACAACGTCAGTTGTGCTATTCGCCAAATCCGCATATGCATCTGCAGGACTCATGCGACCCGCCAGGGGAGCATACTTCGGATCCAGGAACTTCGTCCGCAGTAAGTACGAGCCCCCAGCCATGATTTTGTCAGCCTGTTGGAGCTCCTCCCGCATACTCCGGATCTCGCCGCATCTCCTTGGCGGCATTGCGTGCCTTTTCCAGCTCGGACGAACTAGCCTCATTCTCCTTTTCAAGGAGTGCATACCGGTTGGCGGCATTTTTTAACTCTTCAGCCATTTCGGCTATTTTTTCCTCGCTTCGGTGACGAGCAACCTGTTCGGCTCTCAACTCTTCGGCCGCCTTTAGGGCAGCCGCATTGCTAGCCCGAGCTTGTTCCTTGGCTTGAGCAAGTTCCGCCCTCAGGGCCTCCATGGCAGCAACACCATATACAGTGCACACATATCGCATTAATATTATGCCGCTTTGGCATTTTGCTATGCATTATAATAAAAACCAAGCACATACCCTGGGACTCCTCAAGCCGTTTATTCACCAGCGTGATATCGGCATCGATGGATCCGATTTGCCTCCTTAGCTCGGCAACTTCAACAGACTGGTCGGCTGCCGGAACCTTGTATACCTGCTCACATGTACGGCGCAGCCATTAGTATATGATCCCCTGTTTACCGCCTATGGCGGGCAACCAGGGTCTCAGGGGCTACTATCTATAGGGAGCACACCTAGTGCGTGCTTCATAACCAAAAAGTTGTGCATTTTTCACTACATACCTCAAAGCCTCTGAGCAGGCTTGTAAATGCCTCATTCAAACCGCTGGTAGCGGTTGAAATCTTCGTGAGCACTGTGCTCATTAAAGAGCAGTGCTCCTCCGAGAGCGTGGCTCCCTCCAGACGGCCCGTCAGTACGTCCGATCGGACACTGAACTACGTCGGACCCTTCTCATCGCCCCCCGTGGGAGCTAAACGCTCCGGGCTTAGGGCGGCTGGCATACTAGCCTCCGGCTTCGGCATGTCCGGACTCCTCCGTGACGACACCTCCGTGTCGCCCGCCTCATGAGGCGGAGAGTTGGGTGGGGTTTCACTCTCCATCATCTCCGGGCGAAGGTCCCCCGAAGACGAACTCTGTTGAGAAGAGCTGCTCGCCGGACTACAAAAAAGCGAAGTCCTGGTTATGGATCTCAGAGTAACATCTCACCTTCGAATTAACGAATGACTTACGGCTCGTTGGAGGGCTGGCCCATTGGCGGGCATGACGTGGTGAGGGCGCCCGTCGCGGTAGAGCCCCTTGGTGACGTTTCCTTCCCTTGCTTGGGCGTCTCCGCCTCCAAATCATCGGAGGCGGCTGTCGGTGTCAAAACCGGCAGATCTCTGGTAGGGGGTCCCGAACTGTGCGTCTAGGCGGATGGTAATAGGAGACAAGGGACACGATGTTTTTACCCAGGTTCGGTCCCTCTCGATGGAGGTAAAATCCTACTCCTGCTTGATTAATATTGATGATATGAGTAGTACAAGAGTAGATCCACCACGAGATCAGAGAGGCTAAACCCTAGAAGCTAGCCTATGGTATGATTGTTGTTCGTCCTACTGACTAAAACCCTCCGGTTTATATAGACACCGGAGAGGGCTAGGGTTACACAGAGTCGGTTACAATGGGAGGAGATCTACATATCCGTATCGCCAAGCTTGCTTTCCACGCCAAGGAATGTCCCATCCGGACATGGGATGAAGTCTTCAATCTTGTATCTTCATAGTCCAGGAGTCCGGCCAAAGGTTATAGTCCGGACATCCGGACACCCCCTAATCCGGGACTCCCTCAGTAGCACCCGAACCAGGCTTCAATGACGATAAGTCCGGCGCGCAGATTTGTCTTTGGCATTGCAAGGCGGGTTCTTCTCCAAACTCCATATACCTGTTGAATAGTGTCCGGCTTCTGGTGAATGTTGTGCTCCTTGGCTTCTGTGCCCAATAATGGCCATCTTCCACGTGTCAAACGAATGCGAAAAGCCAGGTTTTTTTCATTTACCTCCCTAGCTGTGCAAATGAGCTGCCTATAAAAGAGACGGGGATTTAGATCCGAATCACACCATCTTCCCTTCGCGAGCTTTCATTGGAGCGCATTCGACAGAGATCCATTCCATCATGGCCGGTCGATGCAACTCCTCCTCTCGGCCCCACAGTCCTCAGCCTGGAGATTGGGAGAGATGCTCCGTCCCGCACAGCGAGCTAGTGGCGCTCCAAGTCAAGGGGTTACTCCCCCCGGCCTACATGGTCCCGGTTCGAGCCGGGCTCGCCACCTATAATGGTGGAGAGCAAGCGGAGAGCGTCCCCAATCCCTCCAAAGGAGAGCGGGTATGCCTTGTACCTTATTTGATAAGAGGGCTCAGATTTCCAATTCATCCGTTTCTCCGGGGGCTCCTGGAGTTCTACGGCCTCCAGTTGCACAGCCTTACGCCTGCCTCCATATTGCATATTGCGGGCATCATAGCCCTTTGTGAGCTGTTTTTGGGTATCGAGGCTCATTTCGTGTTGTGGAAGAAGCTATTCTGCCTCGTCCCCCGTTCTCAGGAGGGGTCGATATATCAAGTGGGCGGAGCCGAACTATGGCGCATCGCTGGGACCGGATATCTATCCGGAACCCCAAAGAAGGCATCCAAAGACTGGCCTTCAGAATGGTTTTATATAGAAGATGTCCCCTTGCTGGACCCTGTACGGATCGGCCTCCCTGAGTTTGATAATGATCCTTTGAAGAAGCGCCTAAGCTGGCGTCCATGGAGCCCTCAGAAGGAAAATGACAAGGACGTCCTTTACCTGATGAACCGGATAAGGTTGTTAGCTCATTCCGGACTGACCATGATCGAGGTCATGGCCACATGCATTATGCGGGGGGTGCAGCTGCTTCAGTACAGAGGCCACCCCATGTGGGATTTCAATGGGGAGGATGACGCCACCCTGTGCGGTCGCAAGGGGTCGGATTCGGCTGCCGCTCTAATGAAGATCTTGTCCGCTTTGTACAAGGGAGAAGAGGAGGAATTCCTCCATGTCAACCCACGGGGCGGATTTTCTATGTACAATCCTCCAAGCTGGGTAAGCGAATACTTTCACTTGCCCATCCATTTCATATTCCCATAGTTAAGTATTTAGTCTAGCAATTTCAACACAGGAGCTACGCCAGGCTGTAAAGGAGATAAACAACCCTCCTCCACAACCCGAGGACCCGAAACGGTCCTTCGACCCGGACTCCCAAGAGGACCCGGACTTATGTGTGGAGCTGATCGACGGGGTGTTTCATCAATTGAGCAAGGACAACGCCTTGGTGGCCATTACAGCCGATTATCCCGGACTACTTCCAGCCTCTCAAGTAATCGAGACCAAAGTCCCAGCATTTTTAAAATGATCCATCCGTGCTTATTTTAGGTCACCGTATACCGACGGCGTTTTTGCAGGGGAAGTCCTTGAGGCGGAGGGCCGAGCCTGCGGTGGCTAGCCAACAAGGGGCATCAAGGTCCGGCAGGCTAAAAAGAAGTGCGGTCTGGATTGAGATGCCTGCGCAATGGTATGGCGTGCCATTTTATTCCTAGGTTTTATTCCCTCGAGGTATACCAATGCTTGTGCTCTCTTCACGAAAAAGAGCGCTCGCCGGACTATATCCGGAGAGGTTGCCAATCGCGCCTCCACCGGCCAGGCTCCAAGGCCAGGTTTGGAAGCGGAGGCGAGCATGAGGCACGCACCGGACGCTCCTCCGACAGAGGATGCGGACGGGCTGTCTGCCACCAATTCAGAGGTGGAGAGCGCCATGAACCACAGGCGTCGCCGGACAGTTCTTTGTGACGCTTGTTTCTCCCAAGAGGCGTTAGATGCCTTCAATACGGGAGATGCGTACCTCCGTGCCGCTCAAAATGGTCTAGCCAGAGCCACAGAGCAGTATGTAAAAGACATACGGGTGAGAAAATTTGATGGTTATATATGTCAGTAGCCCACGAGACTTGAAGCAATTAGAATAACTGATTTAAGGATCATTTGTTATGCAGGATCTTACAGAAAAGAATACCCAACTGTCCCAGGAGCTGGAAGAGTGCAAAGCCCAACTTGAGGCCGCACTAGCCGCGGCGGGGGAGGCCAAGGAGACCCCCTCTGGTAATATATGCTTCGAAAGATAAGTATGTTGCGAAGTGCGGCATGTGTAAAAATCTGACAATAACATTGCAGATGGCGCTGGAGTGGATCCCGAGAAACAACAACTCTTACGCCGGTTAAAGGCCAGTGAGAGCGTGCTTACGAGGGTGAGGCAAGAGAAGAATAAGCTCCAAGATGCCAACACCCAGCTAGGCGAGGAACTAAAGATGTTCGTGCTCAGCTGTCGGACTCCATGAAGGAGAATCGGCGGCTTCGACGCGGCATTTTTAGTAAGTGCTTGAACGAACTTCGAAAAAAGAGTCTGGCGAGGAAGTCAATTGACAGAGTTATGTCTGTAGGTATGCTGACAGGTCGACCTGCGGAGGAAATGCCCGGATCTACGGGTGACCTTCTTCCCGAGCTCTCACAACTGCACAAACGAGTTCAGCAGGTGATGCAAGGCGTCGCCCAGGCCTTGTGGCCAACCGTCTCCATGCCCGAAGGCCTTGGAGAGCTTGTAGAGAAGTTGAAGGGAGCGCGGCGGCGCTTCCGATTATGGAAGATATCGGCCTAACGTTAAGGCGCCAGGGAGGCCTGGGCCATGGTGAATACACGGTACACGAAGGCTGACCCAAACCACATGGCCGAGGTCGGACCGGTAGGGCCCGATGGGAAGGAGATCCCTGTGAGCTTAGTGTACGACCAGGTAGAGCTGGCCCCCAAATATTCCCAACAGGACTATAAACTAGACAACCTGTTGGATGGTATTGAAGAGGAATATACCCAGTCAAATTGACTATGTAATTTAAGATGACATGTAAAATGCCTTCTAGCCGGATTGTAGATCATTTGTCATGGCGGACCTTTTCGCTTCAACCTCGGGACCCGAGAGTCCAAAGTGTGTCCGAATACCCTCACGGTTGTGTAAGAACCGGGGCATGCGTGGAGACCAGGCGTAGGGGTCATTAGTGCTTTAACATACAAGTGCCCAACTAGTTATGTTATATTACATGGTTAGTAAGAAACATCTTCCAGGGAGAATAGTTCCGTTAGGGGTTCCTTTCCCTGGGAGGCATGCCCTAAAGTGCATGTCCGGACTGCGAAAAAAGCAGAACAACATCTGGGGGCAGATAAATAAACAAGGGAGAAATCATCTTTTAGTTCACCGACCGAATATTCCTTTAAGAACGCTAGCTTTCGGCTTCACCCAGTCTGAGGTACACATCCGGCTGACCCGGCAGTAACAATCGCAGAGGTGCTCCCTTTACCGCCTAGCCAAACAATCGGGAATGTAGGGGTAAGCACAGGAGCCAGGCAACCCGGCTTGGCCAAAACTTAAGTCATATCGATGCATATAATGGTGAATAAAAGATACATGCGGAAGTGTGACACATGTGTTGGGCATGAGGCCCGTAGAAACAAGCTTCTATTAAAGAAGCCCCCAGGTATAATGAGCGCGGATAGCGCGTCAATTGTTTGCGAACAAGGCGCAAACGAGCCCTCAAAGGCTGTAAGAGAAAAGGAGGGAGAAGGAGAGAAATATAAGACAGCTAATATGTAAAAAATAGATGAAGGAAGGAGACGAACATAGAGTCCGGCGCTAGGCGTAGAATCTTCGTAGACGGGCTGCGTTCTATGGGTTCGGCTCGAGTCGGTTATCCGATGCATCTCGCAGACGGTATGCTCCACCAGTCAGGACTTGGTCAATTATGAAGGGACCTTCCCATTTGGCCTTGAGTTTGTCCTTTTTCTTGTCCGGCAGGCATATAACTAATTCGCCAACTTTGTAAGTTTTGGCCCGTACTTCTCTGCTTTGATACCTTCAAGCCTGCTGTTGATAGAATGCGGAACGGGCTTTTGCCACGTCGCACTCCTCCTCCAAGGCGTCCAAAATGTCCTGCCTATCGAGTTCAGCTTCTCTTTCTTCATACATGTGCACGCGAGGTGAGTCATGAATTATGTCGCAGGGTAGAACTGCCTCCGCCTCGTATACCATAAAGAATGTGTGAATCCAGTAGTGCGATTCGGCGTGGTCCGCAGCCCCCAGAGTACGGAGTCGAGCTCCTCTACCCAGTGCGTATTAGATTCCTTGAGGGATCGCTCTAACCTGGGTTTGATGCCGCTCATGATTAGACCATTTGCTCGCTCGACTTGACCGTTAGTTTGTGGGTGATAGACTGAAGCGTAGTCGAGCTTGATGCCCATGTTTTTGCACTAGAGTTTGACCTCGTCAGCCATAAAGTTCGTGCCGTTATCAGTGATGATGCTGTGGGGGACGCCGTAACGGTGTATGACCCCTGATATGAAGTCTATCACTGGTCCGGATTCGGCCATCTTAACAGGCTTGGCCACTATCCATTTGGTGAATTTGTCACCATGACCAGTAAGTATTTTTGCTTGTGGGTTCCCCCTTTAAGGGGTCCAACCATGTCAAGCCCCCAGACTGCAAAGGGCCATGTGATGGGTATAGTTTGGAGAGCGGTGGGTGGCATGCGGCTTTGGTTAGCAAAGAGTTGGCAACCGACGCATTGTTGGACTAAATCCTGAGCATCTGCCCAGGCTGTCGGCCAATAAAATCCTGTATGGAAGGCCTTGCTTACAAGGGCCCGGGCTGTGGCGTGGTGCCCGCCGAGTCTGGCATGAATATCAGCCAGGAGATTTCGCCGTTCCTCTTCGGAGATAGACCTTTGAAGGACTCCGATGGTGCTTTTCTTATAAAGCTCTCCCTCATGGACTTTATGGTCCTCTGGAAGTTCCTGCCTGGTCAGGTAGGCTAGGAATGGTTTTGTCCACGGGGCAATGACTGCCATTATTTTGTGGGCTGAGGATGTTACTTCGTTGGCCAAGCCTCCCGCTGTGTCAGAATGTTCGGTGTCAGGCAGTGCGGTTGGATCCGGATTGTTATTTCCGGATTCCCCTTCCCATGATACGGATGGCTTGAATAGACTTTCCAAGAAAATGTTGGGGGGGGGGGACTGCATCGCGCTTTGCGCTGATGCGTGCCAAGATGTCTGCTGCCTGATTGTTTTCCCGGGCTATATGGTGAAATTCGAGCCCTTCGAACCGAGCTGACATTTTTAGGACGACGTTGCGATAAGCTGCCATTTTCAGATCCTTGGCATCAAAGTCTCCATTTATTTGGGATAGTGCGAGGTTCGAATCCCCATGCACCTCTAGGCGTTGAATGCCCATGGAGACTGCCATCCGGAGGCCGTGTAGAAGGGCCTCGTATTCGGCTGCGTTATTGGAGTTTGTATACATTATCTAGAGTACGTATGAACTGTATCTCCTGTTGGGGACGTCAAAACGACGCCAGCCCCCAGACCAGCTAACATTTTGGAGCCGTCGGAGTGCATGACCCAATTGGAATATGTGCCATACTCTTTAGGGAGTTCGGCTTTGGTCCATTCGGTGACGAAGTCGGCCAAAACTTGCGACTTGATAGCTCGCCGTGGCTTGTAGGTTATGTCGAATGGGAGGAGCTCAATGGCCCATTTGGCAATCCGGCGCGTCGCATCACGGTTGTTTATAATGTCGTTAAGAGGTACTTCGGAGGCTACTGTTATTGAACACTCTTGAAAGTAGTGTCGCAGCTTCCGGGATGCCATAAACACCACGTACGCTATCTTTTGATAATGCGGGTACCATGACTTGCATGGAGTGAGGACAGTGGACACGTAGTAAAATGGTTTTTAAAGGGGAAATTTGTGTCCGTCCATTTCTCGTTCAACGACGAGCACTACGCTTACAACTTGATGAGTTGCTGCAATGTATAATAGCATTGGTTCGCCGATGTTAGGCGCGGCCAGGACCGGGTTTGTTGCTAATACGGCTTTTATTTCTTCGAGTCCGGCTGTGGCGGCATCCGTCCACTCGAAGTGTTCGGTGCGCCGGAGGAGGCGATAATGGGGTAATGCCTTTTCTGCCAAGCGGGAGATAAAGCGGCTTAGAGCCGCCACGTATCCAGTCAATTTTTGTATTTGTTTGAGGTCTTTTGGAATGTCCAATTGTGACAGAGCTCGGATCTTGGCTGGGTTTGCTTCAATTCCTCTACCGGGTACAATGAAGCCCAAGAGCTTTCCGGCTGGTACGCCGAAAACGCATTTTTCTGGATTAAGCTTGATGTCATATGTCCGGAGGTTATCGAATGTGAGCCTCAAGTCGTCTACTAGAGTTTCGACATGCTTGGTTTTAACGACCAGGTCATCTACGTATGCCTCCACTGTTTTGCCGATCTAGTTTGCCAGACATGTCTGAATCATGCGCTGATATGTTGCGCCGGCGTTTTTGAGCCCAAAGGGCATTGTGTTGAAGAAGAATGGGTCGTATGGGGTGATGAATGCCGTTGCGGCTTGGTCTGGCTCTACCATCTTAATTTGATGGTAGCCGGAGTATGCGTCGAGGAAACACAATGAATCGTGTCCTGCGGTAGCATCGATAATTTGATCGATGTGGGGGAGGGGGAAGGGATCCTTTGGGCAAGCCTTGTTGAGGTCCTTGAAATCGACGCATAGGCGCCAGGATTTGTCCTTCTTTGGTACCATCACCAGGTTTGCTAGCCAGTCCGGATGTTTTATGTCTCTGATGAATTCGGCCTCCAGTAGTTTGGCTAGCTCCTCTCCCATGGCTTGTCTCTTGGGTTCGGAGAAACGCAGAAGAGCCTGCTTGACAGGCTTGAATCCTTTTAGGATGTTTAGGCTGTGCTCGGCCAGCCTGCGTGGGATTCCTGGCATGTGTGAAGGGTGCCAAGCAAAAAATGTCCCAATTTTCGCGTAGGAATTCTCGTAGTGCGGCGTCTACATCAGGGTTTAATCGCGCCCCGATGGAGGCAGTTTTTGTAGGGTCCGTTGGGTGGACTTGGAATTTGACTATTTCGTCCGCCGGTTTAAAGGAGGTGGACTTGGATCTTTTATCGAGTATCACGTCATCCATGTTCACCGTGGAGCGCAGCACAGTCAGTTCTTCAGCCGCTAGGGCTTCGGAAAGTGCCTCAAGGGCCACTGTGTCTGTCTTGTTTTCGACGCGGAGTGCTGTGTCCGGGTCACTAGCAAGAGTGATGATTCCGTTGGGTCTGGGCATTTTGAGCTTCATGTACCCGTAATGGGGTATTGCTTGAAAAATTGTGAATGCCTCTCGCCCTAATAGAGCGTGGTATCCGCTGCTGAACGGGGCCACTTGAAACGTGACCTCCTTGGATCTGTAATTATCCGGCGTGCCAAACACCACATCTAGTGTGATTTTTCCTGTACAACACGCTTCTGGACTGGGGATTATTCCTCTAAAGGTTGTGTTGCTTCGCTCAATGCGGCTCCAGTCTATTTCCATTTTTTGAAGGGTTTCCTCATAAATGAGGTTCAACCCGCTGCCACCGTCCATGAGTACCTTGGTAAGTTGAAAGCCGTCCACTATTGGACTGAGGACCAATGCAGCTGGTGCTCGGGCTGTTCAGAATTTAGGTTCATCACTGGCATTAAAGGTAATAGCCATGTCACTCCATGGGTTTATTGTTGCTACTTGGTAGACTTCGGCAAGGCTGCGGAGTATTCATTTCCGCATATTATTTGATGTGAAAGTCTCGAAGACTGTTAATACCGTACTGGTATCCCTGGGGTGGTGCTCTGTGAATTCTGGAGTTAGAAGCTCCTCGCCACTTCTGGCCACCTGCCGGAGTATCCAACATGCTCTAAGGCTATGAGTTGGTGTGGCGCCCTCTGTACTATGAATTTTACAGGGTCCATTGAGCCATCCCTCCAGTACGGTTCCATGCTCTATAGAGGGTTTTTGCTTTTTGGTGTTTGGCCCAGGTGCCTGGCGATAATGCGCTGTTTTATTTTGGACTGGGGTTGTATTCAGGGCCGGATTGTCCCAAAATTTTATTTCGGTTTTCCATGCGCTTTCCATCGCACAGTAATTTTGTACTATGGATGCCAAGTCGGTGAAGCGTGTAATTTCACGGCGACTTATGGCGTAGAGGATTCCCTTATCCGTGCAATTATTGCAGAAGAATGAAATTGCATCCTCCTCGCAGCAGTCCTCTATCCTGTTCATAACCAGGAGGAATCTGGCCCAGTAATGGTGTACTGTTTCTGTGGGCTCTTGCCGAATTTGGGATAAATCCCTTATATTTGGGTGGGCGGGTGGAATTAAATCTGGAACCTCGCCCAATCTGAGACTCAGGGGCCAAGGAGTTTCCGAACTCGGAAGCTTGTGTTCTTGGATATCGTCCAATGAATCTAGCCCGCTGCCTGACTTTAGGTTCAGGGCTTGAGTGACGTCCTCCCCTCCGCAGGTATCCGGCTTGGAGGGATCGGGAATCCGGACATAACTAGTCCTTGAGATAGATGAAGGCTTGCCACATTGTTCCTCCACCACTGCAACATGGTGGGTGACCTGGGGAGAATTAATCTCTCTCAGATCGGGTTTAAAGCCAATCTGATCGTAGTCTGTAGTGACTCCCAGGGTGGCGATGCGATCCAAGAGCTCGTTTAAGGAAGAGAGATCCATCGGATCTAGCTTCTCGGCGAGTTCCGAGTTGACGTGGAGATTGCTTTCGATGACCCGAGAAGTCATCGTCGGCGCGGTGGCCGAACAGGCGGTCATAAGAAAACCGCCTAGTCGGAGAGTTTGGCCGATAGCCAAAGCTCCTTTAGCAACAATGCCGTCTTTAAAGACGGGATGAGGCATCCTTCCTGATGGTGATGGCAGAGCGGAACTCTCAATGAAAGCACCAATGTCGGTGTCAAAACTGGCGGATCTCGGGTAGGGGGTCCTGAACTCTGCGTCTAGGCGGATGGTAGCAAGAGACAAGGGACACGATGTTTTTACCCAGGTTCGGGCCCTCTCGATGGAGGTAAAACCCTACTCATGCTTGATTAATATTGATGATATGGGTAGTACAAGAGTAGATCCACCACGAGATCAGAGAGGCTAAACCCTAGAAACTAGCCTATGGTATGATTGTTGTTCGTCCTACGGACTAAAACCCTCCAGTTTATATAGACACCGGGGAGGGCTACGGTTACACAGAGTCGGTTACAATGGGAGGAGATATACATATTCATATCGCCAAGCTTGCCTTCCACGCCAAGGAATGTCCAATCCGGACACGGGACGAAGTCTTCAATCTTGTATCTTCATAGTCCAGGAGTCCGACCAAAGGTTATAGTCCGGACATCCGGACACCCCCTAATCCGGGACTCCCTCAGCGGCCCTTTTCTTCCCGCGTGGGGAAGAGGCTTTGACCTTCCCTTCCCGACTATCCTCCATAGGAGGGTTGGCGATTTTCCCGGTCTGGATGCGTAGCCCGTGAAGTTCGGCTTCACTGCCCTTTCCTTCGTCCTTCTCTTAAGGGATTTTGCTCAGCGCCCGGTCCAGCATCTTTGCAATGGTGGGACCAGGCGAGCCTTCAGGAAGTGGTGCCGGACACCTGATTCTCTTCGCCTTGTCAAGCCATTCCTGGCCGCGGAGGGAGTGTTAGAATAATAATCATGATAAATATAAATGAAGTTACCGGCTTTAAGGTTACTTACTTGGGCATCTAGGCGATTGCAGCTTAGGCCCGCATCCTCGGTGGTGTCTGGACACTTTACTTCTGGTCCAAAGAATAATTTACACATTCCTTCGAGCTTCAGGCCGAAGAGGTGTTTAATAGTCCGCGGACCCTCCGGATTAAACTCCCACATCCGGAGAGGTTGACGTTTGCATGGCAACATCCGCCGGACTATCATCACCTGCATTATGCTAACAAGATTTATGTCCCTTTCAATAAGCTCCCGGATACGGTTCTGCGGTTCTGGCACATCGCCAGCAGGCCCATAATTCCGTCCTTTGTCGGTCCAAGACACTAACTATGATGGAGGGCCCGAGCGGAACTCGGGGGTAGCTACCCACTTTGTGCCCCTGGGAGCAGTGACATAGAACCATCTCTGTTGTCATACATCGGACACTTCCGGAAAAGAACCCTCTGGCCATGGGGTATCGATATTCCCTCTTATTATGGCGCCTCCGCACTCTTCATGTCGCCCTTCGATCATCTTCGGCTTCATGTTGAAGGTCTTTAGCCATAAGCCAAAGTGAGGGTTGACGTGGAGAAAAGCCTCGCACACGATAATGAAAGACGAGATATGGAGGATGGCGTCTGGAGCCAGATCATGGAAATCCAAGCCATAGTAGAACATAAGCCCCCTCACAAAGGGGTCGAGGGAAAGGCCTAGGCCTCGGAGGAAGTGAGGAGTAAACACGACGCTGTCATTGGGCTCTGGCGTGGGGATGACTTGCCCCAGAGCAGGAAGCCTGTGCTGGATGTCAGCAGTCAGGTATCCGACCTCCCTAAGCTTCGCAATATCCTCCTCCTGAATCGAGGAGGCCACCCACCGACCAACTGTGTCGGATCCGGACATACTGGAGGATCTGGGGGGTTGGAGCTTAGGTTTTTGGGCGATGGAGCTCGAGGTGTGAGAAGGAGCAGGAGAGGTGAAGACGAGGCGTAGGCCTCGACCCCTTTACAAAAGGGATGAATACCAAGATTCCTCAGTGTGGCCGCTTGAGACTTATCTAAAAAACACGGAATTATACCAACAGTCGCTGTGGGGTCACATATGCCCATATTGATGAAAGATCCCGTATTAAGAGGGACACGATCTCTGCTTTGATAGGACGTGCCGATAAAACCGCCTCGCAACGCGAGTCGAGGTGGAGCGGGAAACGCTGGTTCGTGTTGGACCAGGTCACGATGAAAGGGCATGACGTGCGAAGATTGCCAGCAAGACGGATTTATGCTAAGGGTATGTGAAGGTCATCTTGCAGATTTGGACACGACCTACATGTTCGATAATCACCTTGGAGTGTTCGGAGGAGGAACCTGCCTTGCAATGCCGAAGACAAGACTGCGCGCCGGACTCATCGTCATTGAAGCCTGGTTTAGGGGCTACTGAGGGAGTCCTGGATAAGGGGGTATCCGGACAGCCGGACTATATACATTATCCGGACTATAGAAGCGTCAAGATACAAGACTCAAGACTTCGGCTCGTGTCCGGATGGGACTCTCCTTTGCATGGAAGACAAGCTTAGCAATCCGGATATTATGTTTCCTTTCTTGTAACCGACTCCATGTAAACCCTAGCTCTCCGGTGTCTATATAAACCGGAGAGGATGGTCCTTAGAAGGCCGATCACAATTACAATCATACCATCATAGGCTAGCTCTTAGGGTTTAGCCTCTACGATCTCGTGGTAGATCTACTCTTGTATTCCACATATCTTCAATATTAATCAAGCAAGCAGTAGGGTTTTACCTCCATCGAGAGGGCCCGAACCTGGGTAAACATTGTGTCCCTTGCTTCTTGTTACCATCAGCCTAAGACGCACAGATCGGGACCCCCTACCCGAGATCAGCCGGTTTTGACACCGACACCCCCCTTAGGGTTTCCCCCCCAACCCTAGGCACATGGGCCCAAGGGGGGGTGCGCCCAGCCCTCTAGGGGCTGGTTCCCTTCCTTCCACGGCCCATGAGGCCCTCCGAGAGAGGTGGCCCCTCCCGGTGGACCCCCGGAACCCTTCCGGTGGCCCCGGTACAATACCGGTATGACCCCGAAACTTTCCGGTGACCGTATTACAACTTCCCATACATAAATCTTCACCTCCGGACCATTACGGAACTCGTCGTGACGTCCGGGATCTCATCCAGGACTCCGAACAATATTTGGTAATCACATACAAGTCTTCCTAATAACCCTAGCATCACGGAACCTTAAGTGTGTAGACCCTACGGGTCCAGGAATCATGCAGACCTGACCGAGACAGCTCTCCGGCCAATAACCAACAGCGGGATCTGGATACCCATGTTGGCTACTACATGTTCCAAGATGATCTCATCGGATGAACCACGATGTCGGGGATTCAAGTAATCCCGTATACAATTCCCTTTGTCAATCGGTACATTACTTGCCCGAGATTCGATCGTCGGTATCCCAATACCACGTTCAATCTCGTTACCGGCAAGTCACTTTACTCGTCATGTAATGCATGATCCTGTGACCAACCACTTTGTCACATTGAGCTCATTATGATGATGCATTACCGAGTGGGCCCAGAGATACCTCTCCGTCATACGGAGTGACAAATCCCAGTCTTGATCCGTGTCAACCCAACAAACACTTTTGGAGATACCTGTAGTATACCTTTATAGCCACCCAGTTACGTTGTGACGTTTGGTACACCCAAAGCACTCCTACGGTATCCGGGAGTTACACGATCTCATGGTCTAAGGAAATGATACTTGACATTAGAAAAGCTCTAGGAAACGAACTACACGATCTTGTGCTATGCTTAGGATTGGGTCTTGTCCATCACATCATTCTCCTAATGATGTGATCCCGTTATCAATGACATCTAATGTCCATAGTCAGGAAACCATGTCTATCTGTCGATCAACGAGCTAGTCAACTAGAGGCTCAGTAGGGACATGTTGTGGTCTATGTATTCACACATGTATTACGATTTCCGGATAACACAATTATAGCTTGAATAATAGACAATTATCATGAACAAGGAAATATAATAATAATCATTTTATTATTGCCTCTAGGGCATATTTCCAACAACTTGAAACGGCCGACAGAATAATGGGTCGTTAATGGGTATAAAGCAATACAATGTTCATTATGGGTAGTTTCATCTCGGGCCTTTAATTGACCCAGAGTTACTAAGGGCCTCCTATGGGCCAAAAGACATCATGGGCCATAAATGGGCCAGAAGTTACACGGGATGGAATCATATTGGGCGGCCCAGATGATGCTACTGGGCCTAATTCGGGTAGGCCGTAACGGGCCGTGAGTTAGCGGGCAGTAAATGGGCTATATGTGAACATGTCATTAACAAGCTTTCCGTGGGCCGACCTCTACCCTTTGACCAAGTCAAACGGGCCGGCCTTTTCACCATAATGGGCCTCTGTCGGGTCAAGCCATGTGTCGACGTATCATAGGCTCCTTCGGTCAAATGAGTGGATGATATCTGTCCCAAAGGTGAGCTGACACGTGGTTTCTCTAGCCATTGAGAATTTTACACATGGAAAATCCCTATTGGTCCGGGCTGTTACCGGGTTATCGGATCCAAACCGGAACCCGATAGCTTAACAGCGACCCATTATGGTGGATGCCACGTGTCGATTACCCTTGACGAAAGCACTTCTATGACACGTGATTTATCGTCATGGAAGTGGACACTTCCATGATGATAATTTTGGTAATGTCATGGAACACTTCTACGACAGCACAGGTATGACTATCTCGATTCTGTCATAAAATCATCATTGATGTACATGCATGATAGAAAACGTGACCTACTGTGACAAACACGTATCATCACGGAAGTGTATTTTTTTGTAGTGTGAACACGACCACTAATTAACCAAACAGCTAATAAATGAGCACTAGATTGCACGACATATAGAACGTATACACTAGAGCAACAGATTGCATGGTAAAAGTAGACAGGACAATTCACTAGAGTTTGTTAAGGAAAGGCAGGAGCGGCACATGCAATGGGTAAATCGAGCATGCTTAACCGGCGTAGCTAGCAAACTGAATATAGGTCCTTATAGTGATCTAATAAGACAAGCTACTCATTGTCGGAGATATTGATGATGATTGTCTCCTTGGACATGGAAGTGGCGAGGACTCAACATCGTGGGTGCCCTCATTGTAGTGGTGAGTTGCCTGAGCCACTCCGATCACCAACCTGCTGGCTCTTGAATTGAGGTAAGCACGGGCACGCTGAGAAAACACCTCGTAGTCTTCGTTGAGGGCACCGCTGGTGGCCTCGAGAAAACGTCACGAACTATCATTTAAAGCAGCCAACCACATTGCGGCGCCGTTGCGCGAGGCATCGATGATGGCTTTGACGGCGAGTTGCTCCTCCAAGATCCTTGGTCAGCATGAATGGCAGCCATCGCGACCTCGTCCGTGCGTGCGGCCGCGATTTGCTTCTCCGCTTCCAAATGCTCCTTAAGCTCCTGGCTATACTGCATGCACCATGGCTTAGGGCGGTGCTTATTTGGGGGAGGGGTCGATGATTTGGGTGGAAGGTGTCGCGTCGGCAGTCGGGGCATGTGGGATGTGGAAGGAGGAAGAGGATGGGGGTCGGGTGTGGATTACCTGTCTGGATCAACGAGGCTGAGCAGCATGAAGGAGGGTCGCTGGCGAGGAGGTGGCGGTGCAAGCAAGAAGTGAAGGTTTCAACTTGGAAAGGAAGGCGGAAACAGGAGAAATGTGGCTTTTGGTAAGGGGGAGGGGCGGGGAGGTAGATATTTCCGCGCAAGACAAATTTTTTGGATCGGTGCAGCGAAAAAACTTGCGCGCAAAGTGTCATCACACACGGTCCCTTATTCAGCACTATGTAGGATATGTGAACATCACAAACGATTGATATAGCCTACCCCGTGTGTGATGAGTTTGAATGTGCAAATTTTGGTCCGAATATCCCTGGTTACAGTGGTCATCCACGTTATTGCATAATATGGGTACACAAAGGAGCCTACAACACACCCACACTTCTTAATCGAGCAAGTTCAGCAATTAAACATAACTAGCTGACCTAAACATTAACCAAACAAATTAAAGACCGACGCTCTAAATTAAACAAAGAGTACTACTCCAGCTGGCGCTCGTTGATCTCCGCCTCCTCCTCCATTTCCAGCTTGCGCCCGACGATCTCCTGGGGAAGGGGCTCCATGGCATCAATCGCACCATAATCGGCAAGCATCTCGCCATCCGCGTCTGCCGTCTATTTGTAAAAGGCCACCATGAGCTAGGTATGGGTGGCCATGATCTGGGCTTGGGCGGGCTCAGTCATGGCAGGGTATGCCGCGAAGGAACGAATGGCTACTCGAACACTCCCGTCAATTGCCAACTCTTCGGTCGTGGGTTGCCGACCGTTGTCGAAGAATCTTTGTTTGATTTCTGCAGTGACCGCCACGAGCTGGGTGTGGGTGGCCTCGACATGGTCGTGGGCGGCCTCCATCAAGGCTAAGGCTGCCACTGCGGAACGGACAGCTGATGTGCCACTCTCGCTAGTTGTTATCCCTGAGGCAGATGTTGCTGCCGCCACCTCAGAAGCAACAGCGGCCATTTGGGATGCCTTGGCTGCCCGGTCACTGATTCTAGACGCGCTCACGCAGCCTGTTAGCATGAGCATGGCGGTTGGGGCCGCGCACTCGCGGGAGTGGGTGCCAAAGTTGCCCTCGTGACGTGGGTCCACGTCCCCATCTTTCACTAACGATGATTGAATGGTGAAATGATATTTGGGGAGCAAGCTAGTGTGCTTGACACGCCGACTTTGGACTGCAACCGACACACCATCTCACATAAGCCATAGGCGTACTATACTCCGACGGTGCTCCAAGATATTTTGTACTGCATCTCACATGGTTGGTGATAATAAACTGTGTGCGATCTAGTTGATTTTTCGTCTTGATATGAATTACATAATGGGGTCACATCGACAATGGAGGGTGTTCGAATTGCTAGAAATTTTATCTGCAGTGGACATGCAACTATATTTGTGTCGTAAAATTTTTGGAATTATTCAGGGTTCATTTGGACATTTTATACATTAAATTCGTTTTCTAGCCATTTCAGGTGCACAATTCAAAATTAAACTACATGCACATGCTCCGGTGCACCAACATGTGTTGTAAAATCATATATGTGTCCATGGGTTTATGCTTATGTCCCGTGCAAGAAATAGGGATGAATTTCAAACACCATGGCACCGTGGCTCTCCGGCAAACATTGAGGTAATTTCTTTTGTAATTCTAGTAAATCCAAAACCCGTCTGAAATTCATGAACCTTGGCATGCTATCATGGAATGGCATCAACATGTTGGGGTAAAAAATATTGTCCCATTTGAGGCAGGTTATGGTATAAGTTCTCACAAACTAGAGCTTCTCACAAGAAGCCTCATGGTTCCATTAGGGAAACATGTCACTTTTGTGGACAAAACAATATTCGTCGCCTCTTCTTCCTTTCAATTTTTTTCTGGTGTCAACATAGAACAACAGGAGTGTCGTGTTAAATTTTGGAATTTTTCGGGGTTCATTTGGACATTTTTAAATGTTAACTGAGTTTTCTAGGCATTTATGTGCATAATTTAAATTTGAACTACATGCACATGCTCTAGTGCATAAAAATAGGTTGAAAATCAAATGTGTGTCCTTAGTTGCATTCTTAGGTCACATGCAAGAAATGAGAATGAATGTCAAACACCTTGACATTGTCGCTCGGCCGCTAACATTGAGATACATGGTTTTAAAATTCTAGTAAATGAAAAACTCCTCTGAAATGCATGAAACTTGACATGATATCATGGAACGGCATCAACATGCCCTGGTAAAAATATTGTCCCATTTGAAGCAGGTTTGGGTATAAGCTTCTCACAACAAGCCTGATGGTTTCGGTAGGGAACGTGCCACCTTTGTGGACAAAATGATATCCGTTGCCTCTTCTTGCTTTCAAAATTTTTCTAGTGTCAACATAGAACAACAGGAGTGTTGTATCAATTTTTGGGATTTTTTGGGGTTTGCTTGGACATTTTTTTACATTAACTGAGTTTTCTATGCATTTATGTGCATAATTCTTATTTGAACTACATGCACATGCTCCAGTGCATATAAATGGGTTCAAAATTCAAATGTGTGTCCTTGGTTGCATGCTTAGGTCCCATGCAAGAAATGGGAATGAATGCCAAACACCTTGCCACTGTCGCTTGGCCGCTAACATTGAGATACACGGTTTTTAAATTCTAGTAAATCGAAAACGCGTCTGAAATTTATGAAACTTGACATGCTATCATGGAATGACATCAACATGCTATGGTAAAAATATTGTCCCATTTGGGGCAGGTTGGGGTATAAGCTTCTCACAAACCAGAGCTTCTTAGAACAAGCCTCATGGTTACGGTAGGGAATGTTTCACCTTTCTGGACGAAACAATATATGTTGCCCCTTTTTGCTTTCAATTTTTTTTCTAGTGTCAACATAGAACAGCAGGAGTGTTGTGTTAAAAATTTCAGAATTTTTGGGGTTCGTTTGGACATTTTTATATATTAACTGAGTTTTCTATGCATTTATGTGCATAATTCAAATTTGAACTACATGCACATGCTCCAGTGCATATAAATTAGTTGAAAAATCAAATTTGTGTCTTTGGTTGTGATAACCCACAAGTATAGGGGATCGCAACAGTTTTTGAGGGTAGAGTATTCAACCCAAATTTATTGATTTGACACAAAGGGAGACAAAGAATATTCTCAAGTATTAACAGCCGAGTTGTCAATTCAACCACACCTGAAAGACTTAATACTGCAGCAAATTATTTAGTATCAAAGTAGTATGGAAGTAACGGTAACGGTGGCAAAAGTAAAAGTAGCAGTTTTGTAGCAATTGTAACAGTGGCAACAGAGAAGTAACTAAGCAAAGATAAATATGAAACGAGCTCGTATGCAATGGATCAATGATGGATAATTATGTCAGATGCAATTTATCATGCAACAGTTATAACATAGGGTGACACAGAACTAGCTCTAGTTCATCAATGTAATGTAGGCATGTATTCCGAATATAGTCATACGTGCTTATGGAAAAGAACTTGCATGATATCTTTTGTCCTACCCTCCCATGGCAGCGAGGTCCTGTTGGAAACTAAGGGATATTAAGGCCTCCTTTTAATAGAGTATCGGACCAAAGCATATGCACTTAGTGAATACATGAACTCCTCAAACTACGGTCATCACCGGGAAGTGTCCCGACTATTGTCACTTCGGGGTTTGCTGGATCATAACACGTAGTAGGTGACTATAACTTGCAAGATAGGATCAAGAACTCACATATATTCATGAAAATATAGTAGGTTCATATCAGAAATCATGGCACTCGGGACCTAGTGACAAGCATTAAGCATGGCAAAGTCATAGCAACATCAATCTTAGAACATAATGGATACTAGGGATCAAACCCTAACAAAACTAACTCGATTACATGGTAAATCTCATCCAACCCATTGATGTCTACTACAAAACCTTCTTCTGGTAGACGTTGTTGGGCCTGCAAGTGCACAGGTTTGTAGGACAGTAGCAAATTTCCCTCAAGTGGATGACCTAAGGTTTATCAATCCATAGGAGGCGTAGGATGAAGATGGTCTCTCTCAAGCAACCCTGCAACCAAATAACAAAGAGTCTCTTGTGTCCCCAACACACCCAATACAATGGTAGATTGTATAGGTGCACTAGTTCGGCGAAGAGATGGTGATACAAGTGCAAAATAGATGGTAGATAAAGGTATTTGTAATCTGAAATAATAAAAACAGCAAGGTAAAAAGTGATAAAAGTGAGTGTAAACGGTATTTCAATGATAGGAAATAAGGCCTAGGGTTCATACTTTCACTAGTGCAAGTTCTCTCAACAATAATAACATAGATAGATCATATAACAAGCCCTCAACATGCAACAAAGAGTCACTCCAAAGCCACTAATAGCGGAGAACAAACATAGAGATTATGGTAGGGTACGAAACCACCTCAAAGTTATCCTTTCTGCTCTATCTATTCAAGAGTTCGTAGTAAAATAACATGAAGCTATTCTTTCCGCTCAATCCATCATAGAGTTCATACTATAATAACACCTTAAGACACAAATCAACCAAAACCCTAATGTCACCTAGATACTCCATTGTCACCTCAAGTATCCGTGGGCATGATTATACGATATGCATCACACAATCTCAGATTCATCTATTCAACCAACATAAAGTACTTCAAAGAGTGCCCCAAAGTTTCTACCGGAGAGTCAAGAATGTGTGCCAACCCCTATGCATAGGTTCATGGGTGGAACCCGCAAGTTGGTCACCAAAACATACATCAAGTGGCACATGATATCCCATTGTCACCACAGATAAGCACGGCAAGACATACATCAAGTGTTCTCATAAAAGACTCAATCCGATAAGATAACTTCAAAGGGGAAACTCAATTCATCACAAGAGAGTATAGGGGGAGAAACATCATAAGATCCAACTATAATAGCAAAGCTCGGGATCCATCAGGATCGTGCCATAGAGGGAACACGAGAGAGAGAGATCAAACACATAGCTACTGGTACATACCCTCATTCCCGAGGGTGAACTACTCCCTCCTCGTCATGGAGAGCGCCGGGATGATGAAGATGGCCACCAGTGAAGGATCCCCCCTCCGGCAGGGTGCCGGGATGGGCTCTCGAGAGGTTTTTGGTGGCTACAGAGGCTTGCGGCGGCGGAACTCCCGATCTATCTTCTCCCGAAAGTTTCAGTATTTATAGGAATTATTGGTGTTGGTTTCACGTCAGGGGGGTCTCCGGGCCGTCCATGAGACAGGGGGCGCCCCCCCTAGGGGCATGCCCTCCTATCTCGTGGGCAGCCCGGAGCTCTTCTGGCCCAACTCCGATGCTCCATGGTCTTATTTTGGTCCATAAAAAATCCTCAAAGAATGGCATGTCATTTGGACTCCGTTTGATATTCCTTTTCTTCGAAATACTGAAACAAGCAATAAAACAACAATATGGGGTGGGCCTCCGGTTAGTAGGTTAGTCCCGAAAATGATATAAATATGTAGAATAAAGCCCATAAGTATCCAAAACAGGTAATATAGTAGCATGGAACAATCAAAAATTATAGATACGTTGGAGACGTGTCAAGCATCCCCAAGCTTAATTCTTGCTCGTCCTCGAGTAGGTAAATGATAAAAACAGAGTTTTTGATGTGGAATGCTACCTAGCATGATTCTCAATGTAATTTTCTTTCATTGTGACATGAATGTTCAGATCCAAATAATACAAAATAAAAGTTCATATTGACATAAGAAATAGTAATACTTCAAGCATACTAAGCAAAAAATCATGTCTTCTCAAAATAGCATGGCCAAAAGAAAGTTATCCCTACAAAATCATATAGTCTGGCTAAGCTCTATCTTCATCACACAAAGTATTTAATCATGCACAACCCCGATGACGAGCCAAGAAATTGTTTCATACTTCAATAATCTCAAACTCTTTCAAATTTCACGCAATACATGAGCGTGAGCCATGGACATAGCACTATATGTGGAATAGAATGGTGGTTGTGGAGAAGACAAAAAAGGAGAAGATAGTCTCACATTAACTAGGTGTATCAACGGGCTATGGAGATGCCCATTAATAGATATCAATGTGAGTGAGTAGGGATTGCCATGCAACGGATTCACTAGAGCTATAAATATATGAAAGCTCAACAAAAGAAAACTAGTGGGTGGTGCATCCAACTTGCTTGCTCACGAAGACCTAGGGTATTTTGAGGAAGCCCATCATTGGAATATACAAGCCAAGTTCTATAATGAAAAATTCCCACTAGTATATGGAAGTGACAACATATGAGACTCTCTATCATGTAGATCATGGTGCTACTTTGAAGCACAAGTGTGGTAAAAGGATAGTAGCATTGTCCCTTCTCTCTTTTTCTCTCATTTTTTATTGGGCCTTTTCTCTTTTCTTTTATGTCCACCCCTTTTTTTATATTTCGTTCGGAGTCTCATCCCGACTTATGGGGGAATCATAGTCTCCATCATCCTCTCCTCACTGGGACAATGCTCTAATAATGATGGTCATCACACTTTATTTTTTTACAACTCAACAATTACAACTCGATACTTAGAACAAAATATGGCTCTATCTGAATGCCTCCGGCGGTGTACCGGGATATGCAATGAATCAAGAGTGACATGTATGAAGAATATGATGGTGGATTTGCCACATATACGATGTCAACTACATGATCATGCAAAGAGCAATATGACAAAAGTAATGTGTGTCATATGAATGGGACGGTGGAAAGTTGCATGGCAATATATCTCGGTATGACTATGGAAATGCCATAATAGGTAGATATGGTGGCTGTTTTGAGGAAGGAGTATGGTGGGTGTATGGTACCGGCGAAAGTTGCATGATACAAGAGAGGCTAGCAATAATGGAGGGGTGAAAGGAGTGCGTATGATCCATGGACTCAATATTAATCAAAAGAACTCATATAGTTGTTGTAAAAATTTAGAAGTCATCAAAAACCAAAGCACTACACGCATGCTCCTAGGGAGATAGATTGGTAGGAAAAGACCATCGCTCGTCCCCGACTGCCACTCATAAGGAAGACAATCAATAAATAAAAGTGTGCTCCAACTTCATCACAAAGCGGTTCACCATACGTGCATGCTATGGGAATCACAAACTTCAACACAAGCATTCTTTAAATTCATAATCACCCAACTAGCATGACTTTAATATCACTACCTCCATATCTTAAAACAATTATCAAGCATCAAGTTGATCATAGTATACAATTCACTTCCTATGATAGTTTTCATTCAAATTACCATGTTGTTTAATACTCTCAAAATAATATAAGTGAAGCATGAGAGACAAACGACAAACTACTCCGAAAGATATAAGTGAAGATCAATGAGTAGCTAAATAATTATGCAACTATATGAAGACTCTCTCTCATTTAAGAAATTCAGATCTTGGTATTGTATTCAAGCAGCAAGCAAAACAAAATAAAATGACATTGCAAGGATAGCACAACTCAAGTGAAGAAGCAAAAACTTAGGCTCAACCGATACTAACCGATGATTGTTGAAGAAGAAAGGTGGGATGCCTAACGGGGCATCCCCAAGCTTAGATGCTTGAGACTTCTTGAAATATTATCTTGGGGTGCCTTGGGCATCCCCAAGCTTGAACTTTTGTGTCTCCTTAATTCCTCTCATATCATGGTTTCTCTTTTTATCAAAAGCTTCATTCACAACAAACTCAACAAGAACTCGTGAGATAGGTTAGTATAAACCAATGCAAAACCTTATAATTTTCTACTGTAACAAATTACTAACATTATTATTCAACATTGCATACTAAATGTCTCTGCATATTTAATACTCCTATCCTCAAATAGAATCATTAAACAAGCAAACATATGCAAACAATGCAATCATAACAACAATCTGTCAAAACAGTACAGTCTGTAAAGAATGCAAGAGTATCAATACTTTCCTGACTACAAAAATTATAAACTAAAATTCCCACTGTAATAAATTTATCAGATCTTAATATGCAAAAATATTCAACATTATACCATTCTCTGACTTTTCTACGGATTTTTTGCAACAGCGGTAAACTTTCTATTTTCAACCAGCAACATGTATACTAGCAAAATAAGCATGGCAAAGGCTATCCTTGACTTTTTTATTAAAACTAAAGATGCAAAACATTATTCTAACTAACAGCAAGCAAAAACTAGCAAATTAAAATGACGCTCCAAGCAAAAAACATATCATGTGGTGAATAAAAATATAGCTCCAAGTAAAGTTACCGATGAACGAGGACGAAAGAGGGGATGCCTTCCGGGGCATCCCCAAGCTTAGGTTCTTGGTTGTCCTTTAATATTAACTTGGGGTGCCTTGGTAATCCCCAAGATTAGGCTCTTTCCACTCCTTATTCCATAGTCCATCGAATCTTTACCCAAAACTTGAAAACTTCAACCACACAAAACTCAAAACAAAACTCGTAAGCTCCGTTAGTATAAGAAAATAAAACCACCACTTAGGTACTGTAATGAACTCATTCTTTATTCATATTGGTGTAATATCTACTGTATTCTAACTTCTCTATGGTTCATACCACTTAATACTAGCCATAGATTGATCAAAACAAGCAAACAACACATAGAAAACAGAATCTGTCAAAAACAGAACAGTCTGTAGTAATCTGTATCAAACGTATATTTCTGGAACCCCAATAATTATGAAATAAATTTATGGACCTGAGGAATTTGTCTATTAATCATCTGAAAAAAGAATCAACGTAAAATCACTATCCAATAAAAAATGGCAGCTAATCTCATGAGCGCTAAAGTTTCTGTTTTTCACAGCAAGATCACATAAACTTCACCCAAGTCTTCCCAAAGGTCCTATTTGGCACTTTATTGAAACAAAAGCTATAAAACATGATTAACACAGTAGCATAATCATGTGGACACACAAAAACAGTAAGGGTAAATATTGGGTTGTCTCCCAACAAGCGCTTTTCTTTAATGCCTTTTTAGCTAGGCATGATGATGGCAATGATGCTCACATAAAAGATAAGAATTGAAACATAAAGGGAGTGTCATGAAGAATATGACTAGCACATTTAAGTCTAACCCACTTCCTATGAATAGGGATTTTGTAAGCAAACAACTTATGAGAACAATAATCACTAGCATAGGAAGGTAAAACAAGCATAGCTTCAAGATTTTAAGCACATAGAGAGGAAGCTTGACATTATTGCAATTCCTACAAGCATATGTTCCTCCCTCATAATAATTTTCAGTAGCATCATGAATTAATTCAACAATATAACTACTACCTAAATCATTCTTTTCATGATCTACAAGCATAGAAAATTTACTACTCTCCACATAAGCAAATTTCTTCTCATGAATAGTAGTGGGAGCAAACTCAACAAAATAACTATCATGCGAGGCATAATCCAATTGAAAACTAAAATCATGATGACAAGTTTCATGGTTATCATTATTCTTTATAGCATACAAGTCATCACAATAATCATCATAGATAGCAACTTTGTTCTCATAATCAATTGGAACCTCTTCCGAAATAGTGGAATCATCACTAGATAAAGTTGACACTCTTTCAAATCCACTTTCATATTCATCACAATAAGATTCAACATCCTCCAAAATAGTGGGATCACTACTTCCTAAAGTTGACACTCTTCCAAACCCACTTTCATCAATATAATCATCATAGGTAGGACACATGCTTTCATCATAAAAAATATTCTCATCAAAACTTGGGGAACAAAAAATATCATAATCATCAAACGTAGCTTACCCAAGCTTGTGGCTTTGCATATCATTAGCATCATGGATATTCAAGGAATTCATACTAACAACATTGCAATCATGCTCATCATTCAAAGATTTCATGCAAAACATTTTATATAATTCTTCTTCTAGCACTTGAGCACAATTTTCCTTTCCATCATTCTCACGAAAGATATTAAAAAGATGAAGCGTATGAGACAAACTCAATTCCATTTTTTGTAGTTTTCTTTTATAAACAAAACTAGTGATAAAACAAGAAACAAAAAGATTCGATTGCAAGATATAAAGGTATACCTTCAAGCACTCACCTCCCCGGCAACGGCGCCAGAAAAGAGCTTAGTTGACGGGGTGTGAGTGAGTGCCCTTTACCTAGCCTCCCCGGCAACGGCGCCAGAAAAGAGCTTGATGTCTACTACACAACCTTCCTCTTGTAGACGTTGTTGGGCCTGCAAGTGCACAGGTTTGTAGGACAGTAGCAAATTTCCCTCAAGTGGATGACCTAAGGTTTATCAATCCGTAGGAGGCGTAGGATGAAGATGGTCTCTTTCAAGTAACCCTGCAACCAAATAACAAAGAGTCTCTTGTGTCCCCAACACACCCAATACAATGGTAGATTGTATAGGTGCACTAGTTCGGCGAAGATATGGTGATACAAGTGCAAAATAGATGGTATATAAAGGTATTTGTAATCTGAAATAATAAAAACAGCAAGGTAACAAGTGATAAAAGTGAGTGTAAACGGTATTGCAATGATAGGAAACAAGGCCTAGGGTTCATACTTTCACTAGTGCAAGTTCTCTCAACAATAATAATATAGATAGATCATATAACAAGCCCTCAACATGCAACAAAGATTCACTCCAAAGCCATTAATAGTGGAGAACAAACATAGAGATTATGGTAGGGTACGAAATCACCTCAAAGTTATCCTTTCTGCTCTATCTATTCAAGAGTTCGTAGTAAAATAACATGAAGCTATTCTTTCCGCTCAATCCATCATAGAGTTCATACTATAATAACACCTTAAGACACAAATCAACCAAAACCCTAATGTCACCTAGATACTCCATTGTCACCTCAAGTATCCGTGGGCATGATTATACGATATGCATCACACAATCTCAGATTCATCTATTCAACCAACACAAAGTACTTCAAAGAGTGCCCCAAAGTTTCTACCGGAGAGTCAAGAATGTGTTCCAACCCCTATGCATAGGTTCATGGGTGGAACCCGAAAGTTGGTCACCAAAACATACATCAAGTGGCACATGATATCCCATTGTCACGATAGATAAGCACGGCAAGACATACATCAAGTGTTCTCATAAAAGACTCAATCCGATAAGATAACTTCAAAGGGGAAACTCAATTCATCACAAGAGAGTAGAGGGGGAGAAACGTCATAAGATCCAACTACAATAGCAAAGCTCGGGATACATCAAGATCGTGCCATAGAGGGAACACGGGAGAGAACACGCGAGAGAGAGAGAGATCAAACACATAGCTACTGGTACATACCCTCAGCCCCGAGGGTGAACTACTCCCTCCTCGTCATGGAGAGCGCCGAGATGATGAAGATGGCCACTGGTGAAGGATCCCCCCTCCGGCAGGGTGCCGGGAAGGGCTCCCGAGAGGTTTTTGGAGGCTACAGAGGCTTGCGGCGGCGGAACTCCCGATCTATCTTCTCCCGAAAGTTTCAGTATTTATAGAAATTATTGGCGTTGGTTTCACGTCAGGGGGGTCTCCAGGCTGCCCACGAGACAGGAGGGCGCCCCCCTAGGGGCGCGCCCTCCTATCTCGTGGGCAGCCTGGAGCTCTTTTCGCCCAACTCTGATGCTCCATTGTCTTATTTTGGTCCATAAAAAATTCTCAAAAATTGGCACGTCATTTGGACTCCGTTTGATATTCCTTTTCTTTGAAATACTGAAACAAGCAATAAAACAACAATATGGGCTGGGCCTCCGGTTAGTAGGTTGGTCCCAAAAATGATATAAATATGTAGAATAAAGCCCATAAGCATCCAAAACAGGTAATATAATAGCATGGAACAATCAAAATTTATAGATACGTTGGAGACGTATCACCCATCACCGTCCAGCAAGCCTACGATGTGATTACTCACGCACGGCGGTGAGCATCATGAAATTGGTGATGGAGGATGGTTGATGATGACGATGGCGATGAATTCCCCTCTCCGGAGCCCCGAACAGACTCCAGATCAGTCCTCCCAAGGAAGATTAGGGCTTGGCGGCGGCTCCGTATCATAAAATGTGATGAATCCTTCTCTATGATTTTTTTATCCCCGAAAGTGAATATATAGAGTTGGAGTTGAGGTCGGTGGAGGTCCAGGGGGCCCACAAGGTAGGGGGCACGCCCCAGGGGGGTGGGCGCGCCTTGCACCCTCGTGGACAGGGTGTGGGTCCCCCTTTGTTGATTCTTTCGCCAATATTTTTTATTAATTCCAAAACATGACTCCGTGGAGTTTCAGGACATTCTGAGAACTTTTATTTCTGCACAAAAATAACACCATGGAAATTGTGCTGAAAACAGCGTCAGTTCGGGTTAGTTCCATTCAAATTATGTAAGTTAGAGTCCAAAACAAGGGCAAAAGTGTTTGGAAAAGTATATACGTTGGAGACGTACCAACTCCCCCAAGCTTAAACCTTTGCTTCTCCTCAAGCAATTCAGTTGACAAACTGAAAGTGATAAAGAAAAACTTTTACAAACTCTGTTTGATCTTGTTGTTGCAAATATGTAAAGTCAGCATTCAAGTTTTCAGCAAAGATTATGAACTAACCATATTAAGAACAGTATAACCACACCTAATCCGAGCTTTCTCACGCATTCGTCACTTTTGGCTGTTGGATCCCGCAACTCGGGCCTTCTTGGCCATCCGATGCATGATTTCCGCCCGCTTGGACTGTTGCTGGGCCAACTGTCCTGGGCTGCTATTCCAGGGGCGGAATCAGATGCCTGTCGTTAACTGCGACAGATGAACGTGGGATCCAGAACGAGCGATGGTGATTTCGCTCCATGTCCACCTCCTACCACCCCCTCCCCTTCGTGCACCCCCCACTCCGCTACCCCAAACCCTCCCCGTCTCGCTCGAGCAGTAGGCGGCGGCGGCTCTGGAGGTGCTTCTCCTCCTCCCCCGGCCAATCTCCATTGGTGTCCCCTCCGGCCAGCCTGCGGCTTGCTCGTCCTCTTCCGGCCAACCTCCACTGGCGTCTCCTCCGCCGGTCCCTCTGCCAGTCCTACGTATCCTCCTGCCCCAGCTGCAGCAGCCCGCGGCATCTATGACCTCCATCGGCGTACACAAGGTCCGTTCCTTCGATTGGGTGGGAGGACAGCGTAAACAAACATCATGTTTGTCTCCTTTGGGTCAAACTAGGTCTAGCAGCAAGTGCGATCAACACTTGAGGAGAAGAGGAGCAAAGAGTCAATGAGAGAGAAATTTAGGAAAGAAATAGGAAATGAAAGACTATAATAGGAAAATACAAATGATTAAACCAAAAGTTATACATGATAAATATCAATTAGGGTGCAAAGAGGGGCAGCCAATGGTGATTGGTTGGATTATGATGAATGTTACACTGTTAGTGTCCTTGTGTTCTATGTTATTTAGTATACAGAGGCTCCTTTTTAATCAACAAGTTGGGAACTTGGTTGATACATAAAGGAATACATGCTCGTATTATTAGACAAGTTGGGTGCTTGGTTGATATGAACAGATTTAGCTTCAGTTTTGGTAAATCTTCAATTGGCTTCAGGTTAATCTCTGTTCTTATCAGATTTTCATGTTAGAGAAAAAATATGCAGTTGAAATTATGATGTCATCCTGAAATTAATCTATTGGAGTAATAATATTTTTAATATCAGGAAATAGACATAGAAATGTGACATGTACTACCTCTAATTTTCTTGATGTTAGCAGTGTCTGACAGTATCATTGTTCTTGGTCCTTCTATTTGTTAGTCGATTCGCTTTACATGTAATGCAAAGTTTTCAGTTGTGCCTGTTAAGAATTCATGATATTTCTACTTTTGCAGTGGGGGCAATGGAATTCAGGTGAAAGTCACTCGGTGCAGATTCTTGCGTATGCCAGAGGACTATCTTAATTTTTCTGGATGCCATGTATAGCGATTGATATGAATGGAAAATCCTTTGAAGGATACAACAAACAAGATGCTGGTTCATAGGCTACACTACTTTTTGGTACATCAGAATCCCAGTTTACAAGATAATCCCCTCCACTACTTTTAACTCTTCCCCATGTTATTAGACATGTTTGAATTGTTGTTCAGATACATTGTTGGTTTCATGCATGTGAAGCAAAGTTTGTGACATAAACGTCATGTTGGCTATCTACCTACATCCTTATCATGCCTTTGCAAATATAAAGACATGTTATCTATTTCAACTTGTTATGCATCATGATAGCAATTGAAGAGTTTGTTATCGCTTCTAAGTAGCATTTGATTAACATTGTAACTCTTTTCGGTGAACTTATAAGGATTGGGTTCCTGCCCATTGGGTTTCGTCCATTCTGCATGAACGGACGGTGTTCCATTTATTTCGTGCTTTCAGAAAAAAATGGGAGCAGCAACAGTAATCTGCTTGTCCCTTCTGCTTCTTCAGTCTCTGGTATAAGATAATCCAGATCATGTGTTCCTTCAACTCTAATATTCTCCCCCCTCGTCCATTTTTAGTTTCTCTTGTCTAATTTTCTTGGCAGAGGTGAGGACTAGACCCCTACACACAAATAATGACCGCCCTACATATCTCTATGTGCACAAATTGTTTGCGGCTAGCTATCCTTAGTTGATCTCTTTCATGTCTCAAATTGCGTTCTTGTGGTTTTTGCAGGTCCATTAGGATTGCGGGAAGGAAGTATTCCATGGTCTGATTTGCCAGCCTGCCACTGCCTCTTTCCCCTGACGGTGCATGTCCATGATGCCATTGTCATGCTTCATGAGATCAGGTGGTCGACCTTCTCGACCACTTGAGGCACCACCTCCTCCAGCATGTCCTCCACGACCACGATCATTGACCTATTCCACAAAATCAGTGAAACACTTGCTACAAACTCGCACACATGGTTGGACTCCAACGGCCTTTTTTTACAATGAACTTAGGACCTTTAAGTGCATATGGAGTAAAATTTATGGTGTTCTAATGTGCATGTTCAAATCTGGAGAATGTATGTGTAGATTAATGACATGTAAGTGGATGGAGTAAACTATATGATGTCATAATGTACACGTTTAAATCTGGAGAATGTACGTGTACTTGTAACTTTGCTGCTCCTTCATGATTTTCTTCCAGGAACATCACTAAACTCGTATGCTCATTCTCTCTTGAAGTGACACCTCTTACAACGGCGGAGCTACGTAGAAGGCTGAGGGGGCCGTGGCCCCACAACCAAAGTGCAATTTTTTTACTAGGTAGTAATCGCCCTGCACTGCTGCTTTTAGATGGGCCATGTGCCCATGCACATACACGTAGAAGGCCACAAGCCTCTGGGATTATCATGCCTACGCACGAACCTGCTAGGGGCTCGGCTGCTTTGACTCTTTTTTCCCCAACCACACTCGTCGCTCGGGCACGGCTGCTCGCCTGCTACGTGATCCATCTATGAACCAAGCTGCCACACTACCTCGACGCCGGCCCCAAGGAGAAGATCATGAGGGAGGAACAAAGGCATGCCTGAGATGATCATCTTATGCTCTTTGATACCGGCCAGTGGTCGTCGATGTCCGCCGGCCGTCGAGCCACCCCTTGTCGCTGGCTACCCCCCATACAAATTTGTGTACTTGATTTTGTAAGTGCCATCCACCCAGCTCAAATACAACCCTAAACTACTGGATCCCTTTTTGCACCAACGACCAAGCCCTCTTAAGGTCTTCACGCACCAACTCGACTGCTTCTCAGTGCCATGCTTCACTCAACCAAGCCGACGGTGCCGCGACGGACGGCCTCGAGTCCTCGATGTTGGCCGGCCGTTGCCGAGGAGAATGCGAGGAGGTTAGGAGGAGCTCCGTGTTTGGGCCGGTGGCGTCGACTCCAGCGCCTGGGGGATCAAGGGCGCGCCCAGTATCAGCCACTGGCCGGTGATCACGGGTTTCTGTTGTTGTCGACTACTTGAACTCTGGCGGGCCGGCCGCTTGAACCTGCAGAGTTTGTCTGAATTCTCTAACACCGAAAGCTTTGCTTGTACATCGACACTGCTCAGTATGAGTCAAAGTGGCTTTTCTTTTGTTGTTCCGTTGTGTGATTTGATGTAAGTTGAGATTTTTTTTTGGTGATACCACTACAATTTTTTCTCTGTTAGTTAGTGGTTGATTGAATTGGAGTATACATATTATAAATTTGTTCTCTCAGTGGCAGTTGCTTACTACAATATTTTTTTGTATT
>NC_041385.1:439875682-439917154 GCF_002162155.2 Triticum dicoccoides
GGGAATTGGCAGCCATATTTCATGAGAATTATTCATGCATTAAGCTACAGAGGAAAGGTATGTATGTCTTGTTTATTGGATTACTGTTGTACAGGATGTGTCACGGGTTACTTTACACAGTCAACCCGGTTGCCTTCTTTGGACAGTAAGGTTTGGGTACATGGTGCCCCTTCTTTCAAATACTTAAAGATGTATTTTACTTAGTGTTAAATCCCAAGCATCTTGCACACCATTGTAAGAAGAAGCTTCATCGGACCCTCATTAACCACTAAAAATCTATCTAAAATGAAAAGCAAACCCACTAAACAACTTCCTACTCTTACATGATACCATTGTACAATGTCTTCACCCATACATACTAAGCATTCGAGCTTCGAGCTTCGAGCTTGGAACTTTGAGTTGCTCCAAAGTACTCTCATTTTAGATCGCGCTAGATTATTAAAGTAGTACTCTAATTTCCTTCTCTTCAACCATCAACATTATTTTCTACTTTGAAGGTACATTTCAAGAAAAAACGACATCATAAATTTCTATCAATCTATTGTAAAAATGGGCGGGCGCGGCAACGCGCGCCTTCGATGATCTAGTTCACAATAACATTTAGGTCTCATGTTTACTCATATCAACGGCATAATCAACTAGCGAGCAATAATAATAAATCTCAGATGATAACACTTTCTCAAAACGATCATAATATGATATAATAAGATGGTGTCTCGCTAGCCCTTTCTAAGACCGCAAGACATAAATGCAGAGCACCCCTGAAGATCAAGAACTGACTAGACATTGTAATTCCTGGCAAAAGAGATCCAGTCACTGTCTACTCAATGTAAATTAATAGCAATGCATGCAAATGACAGTGGTGCTCTCCAGCTGGTGATTTTTAATAGGAGGATGATGACTCAACATAAAAGTAAATAGATAGGCCCTTCGCAGAGGGGAGCAGGGATTTGCAGAGGTGCCAGAGCTCGAGTTTTGAAATAGAGATAAATAATATTTTGAGCGGCATACTTTCATTGTCAACATAACAACCAAGAGATCTCGATATCTTCCATGCTACATACATTATAGGCGGTTCCCAAACAAAATGGTAAAGTTTATACTCCCCCACCACCAACGAGCATATTCCATGGCTGGCCCGAAATAACGGGTACCATCCAACTAACAACAATCATGGGGGAGTTTTGTTTGCAATTATTTTGATTTGATTTGAGCATGGGACTGGGCATCCCGTAACCGGACATTTTCTCATGAATGATGAGTGGAGTCCACTCATCGTGAGAATAACCCACCTAGCATGGAAGATATAGACAACCCTAGTTGATACATGAGCTATTCAAGCATACAAAACAGAATTTTATTCGAAGGTTTAGAGTTTGGCACATACAAATTTACTTGAAACGGCAGGTAAATACCGCATATAGGTAGATATGGTGGACTCATATGAAAAAACTTTGGGGTTTATGGAAGTGGATGCAAAAATAGTATTCCCGCTTAGTACAAGTGAAGGCTAGAAAGAGACTAGGAAGCGACCAACTAGAGAGCGACAACAGTCATGAACATGCATTAAGATTAACCAACAATGAGTGCAAGCATGAGTAGGATATAAATCACCATGAACATAAATATCCTAAAGGCTATGTTGATTTTGTTTCAACTACATGTGTGAACATGTGCCAAGTCAAGCCACTCGAATCATTCAAAGGAGGATACCACCCTATCATACCACATCACAACCATTTTAATAGCATGTTGGCATGCAAGGTAAACCATTATAAACTCCTAGCTAATTAAGCATGGCATGAATAACTATAATCTCTAATTGCCATTGCAAACATGTTTCATTCATAATGGGTTGAATCAGGAACGATGAACTAATCATATTTACAAAAACAAGATAGGTCGAGTTCATACCAGCTTCTCTCATCTCAATCATTTCATCATATATCGTCATTATTGCCTTTCACTTGCACGATCGAATGGTGTGGATAATAATAATAGTGCACGTGCATTAGACTAAGCTGGAAGCTGCAAGGATTTAATTCAAAGGAGAAGACAAGGTAATATGGGCTCTTGGTTAGATCAACAATAATGCATATGACAGCCACTCAACATTTTCATCGTGGTCTTCTCCTCTCGACCCCCAAAGAAAAGAAAAGAAATACAAAGAAAAAGAAAACTATTTACACGGGAAAGCTCCCAACAAGCAAAAGAAGAATGAGAAATCTTTTTGGGTTTTCTTTTAATAGTACTACTACTACTACAAGCATGGAAAGTAAACTAGCTAAAAGCTGCAACTAATTTTTTTGGTTTTTCTCAAAGTTTTCCAAACACATAAGAAGAAAGCAAGAAAATAAAATAAACTAGCATGGATAATACAATGAAAAAGTATGAGCACCGACAACTAGAATGAGTGTGTGAACATGAATGTATGTCGGTGGGAAATACATACTCCCCCAAGCTTAGGCTTTTGGCCTAAGTTGGTCTATGCCCATGGATCGAAGTGATCCTCTCCGGTGTACTGAGGAGGGTCCTCAGGGTGCCACTAGTTAGCGAGCTCCTCCGGATCCCACTGATATGGATCAAGTGGTGGCTCTGGCTCAGGATCTGGGACCCGTGTCAGCTCCCAGTATGCATAAATGTCCTCGGGCAGGATGAGGTATGTGCATGAATGTATATTAAACAAAGAGGGTGCGGGCAAGATAATAGTCTCACACTTAGTTCCAGCAAATATCAAGTTATACATAAGTATCTTCTTCTTATTTTTAACAATAAAGTCATGTGCTACCATACTCTTATAGTCTTGCAAAATAGTGGGCAGAAACATTTCCTCTTTCTCATAATGCCTAATAGGTATCTCAAAGTGTTTAGCAAGGCGTGAAGCAAAGATACCTCCGAAGATGGGGCCCTTTGTATGGTTCAGACTTAACCGTTTAACAACAATAGTGCCTAAACTGAAAGTTGTATCACAAAATAAAGCATGTCGCAAAATAGCAAGGTCAGGAGCACTGAGGTTCCCACTGTTCCTGCGACCAATTAAGCATCTACTAGCAAATATTGCAAAGTAACGTAGAACAGGAAAATGTACACTAGTAGTCCTTGCATCTAAAACTTTTCTCGTTTCCCCTACAACAATTCTATCAATAAATTCATCCACATCACTAGGATGTGGTTCCTTGATGCTGCCCTCAAAGGGCAACTTGCAAACCACACAAAAAACATATAGTGACATCTCCTTAAACTCATCATGTAAATAAAACTCCACTGAAGGTGGTGATTTTCTAGCATGGAAATTAAAGTTTTGCACGAAAATATTAGTGAGTAGGAGATATTGTTCACACTGGTCGTGGAGGAAGTCGGTGAGGCCTGCATTCTCAGCCAAATAATAAAAGTTGTCATGAATTCTAACGGCTCTCAAGAGTGCATCACAAGGCCATTCGCACGGCCGGACCTTTGTCGTGCGAGGAAGATTCTACTTAGGCTCTTTATTCTCTTCATTCTACTTATCCTTCGAGCTTCGGCTTGAGGAGCCTCTAAACAATCTCTTCATCATTTTCTTCCTCTGAAAAATTTCTGAAATTTTTAGTGACTTATATAAAAGTGAACCAAACTCCACAAGATTGATAGAAACTACTCCCACAAGTGCCTAGAGGCTATATCATGGATTGAAACTACTTTGGACCATATAAATTTGACATGCAATCTCAAGAACAGGGTCACCTCAGCAGCAAAAATTTGTAATAAATAAAGTACTAGAACAAAAACTAATTGGACCATTGGAGGAGTCACATACCAAAGAACAATCCCGCAAAGCAGTTTTTTGAATGGAGCTTTGAGAAAGGAGATCGAAAATGGCAACAAAACAAACAAGAACACGAGTTTGAGCTACGGGGTGATTTTTTCTGGAGGAAGACGAAGTGTGTGGGTGGTGGAATAAGTGGAGGGGTCCACTATTGGGTTATGCGGTAATTTCAAAATTTTCCTAGGATCATACAAGATCTATCTAGGCGATGCATAGCAAAGAGAGGGGAGAGTGTGTCCACATACCCTCGTAGACCAAAAGCGGAAGCATTTCAATAACACGGTTTATGTAGTTGAACTTCTTCGTGATCCAACCGATCAAGTACCAAACGTACGACACCTACGTGTTCAGCACACGTTCAACTCGATGACATCCCTCGTGCTCTTGATCCAGTTGAGGACGAGTGTCGGTGTCAAAACCGGCGAATCTCGGGTAGGGGGTCCCGAACTGTGCATCTAGGCGGATGGTAACAGGAGACAAGGGACACAATGTTTTACCCAGGTTCGGGCCCTCCTGATGGAGGTAAAACCCTACGTCCTGCTTGATTGATTTTGATGATGTTGGTATTACAAGAGTAGATCTACCACAAGATCAAGGAGGCTAAACCCTAGAAGCTAGCCTATGGTATGATTGTTGTTCGTCCTACGGACTAAAGCCATCCGGTTTATATAGACACCGGAGAGGGCTAGGGTTACACAGAGTCGGTTACAATGGTAGGAGATCTACATATCCGTATCACCAAGCTTGCCTTCCACGCCAAGGAAAGTCCCATCCGGACACGGGACGAAGTCTTCAATCTTGTATCTTCATAGTCTTGGAGTCCGGCCGACGATGATAGTTCGGCTGTCCGGACACCCCCTAGTCCGGGACTCCCTCAGTAGCCCCCGAACCAGGCTTCAATGACGACGAGTCCGGCGCGTATATTGTCTTCGGCGTTTGCAAGGCGGGTTCTCCTCCATATTCCTTGTGTTTACCGAACAGTGTTCGGTTTCCTTATAAATGTTGCGCTCCTTGGCTTCTACGTCCAATAATGGCCCTCTTCCACGTGTCGTATGAAATGTGAAAAGCCAGGGTATTCTTACATTTTACCCCCTAGCTGCGCGAATAAGCTGCCTATAAGAGAGGCGAGGATCCAGATCTGAATCACACCATCCTCCTTCCGCAAGTTCTCATCGAAGCGCATCCGACAAAAATCCATTCCAAAATGGACAGTCGACGCTTCTCCTCCTCTCGCGCTCCCAGTCCTCAGCCAGGAGATTGGAGGAGATGTTCGGTCCCGCATAGCAAGTTAGTGACGCTCCAAGCAGAGGGATATCTTCCCCCAGCCTTTATGGTTCCGGTTCGAGCCGGACTGGCCACCTACAAGGGCGGCAAGCAGGCGGAGAGCGTCCCCAATCCCTCCAAAGGAGAGCGGGTATGCTTCGTCCCCTACCTAATAAGGGGACTCGGATTTTCCATACATCCGTTTCTCCGGGGGCTCCTGGAGTTCTATGGACTCCAACTTCACCACCTCACACCTGCCTCCATCTTGCACATCGCGGGCTTTGTAGCTCTTTGTGAGCTGTTCTTGGGCATCGAGCCCCATTTTGTGCTGTGGAAGAGATTGTTTTGCCTCGTACCCCGTTCTCACGAGGGGTCGATATATCAAGTGGGCGGAGCCGAAATATGGCGCATCGCCGGGATCGGATATCTATCCGGAACCCCGAAGAAGGCATCCGAAGACTGGCCTTTGGAATGGTTCTATATGGAAGACGCCCCGCTGCCGGATCCAGTTCGGATCGGCCTCCCGGAGTTTAGCAACGCTCCTATGAGAAAACGCCTGAGTTGGCGCCCGCGGAGCCCTCGACCGAAGGATGATAGGAGCGTCCAATATCTGATGGGCCGGATAAGGTTACTGGCCCATTCTGGACTGACCATGATTGGAGTCATGGCCACATGCATTATGCGAGGGGTGCGGCCACTCCAATATAGGGGCCACCCCATGTGGGATTTCAACGGGGAGAATGACGCCACCCGTCATGGCCGCAAGGGGCGGGGATCGGCCGCCGATCTGTTGAAGATCCTGTCCGGCTTGTACAAGGGGGAGAGGGAGGACTTCCTCCGCACGAGTCCATTGAATGGATTCTCCATGAATAACCCTCGGAGCTGGGTAAGCGGACGTTTATGTATCCGATCCGTGCTTTCAAAGATAAGTGTCTTACTTTATGATTTCGACGCAGGAACTGCGCCGGGATGTGGAGGGCATAGAAAGCCCGACTCCACAACCCGAGGATCCGGGAAGATCCCTTGACCCGGCCTCCGGACAGGATCCGGACATAATGGTGGAACTGATTGACGGGGTGTTCCACCAGCTCAGCATAGACAACGCTCTAGTCGCCATTACGGCTGATTACCCCGGTTTATCTCCGGCTTCCCAGGTGAGTACGACCGAAGTCCTGACACCATTACTTTTTTAATGCTTATTTCTGACCACCGTGTACCAACGGTGCTTCGCAGGAGGTGCCTTTACGGCGGGAAGCCGAGCCCGCGGCGACTGACCAACCAGGGTCAGTGCGGCCCAGCAGGCGGAAGAGGAGTGCAGCGTGAATCGAAACATCGCCGCAAAGGTATGGCGCACCATTGTCTTTAAGGGAAAGACTCCTGGGGGGTATATTAATGCTCATGATTCTTCTAGGAGAAAGAACGCTCGCTGGACTATGCCCGGGGAGGTTGCCAACCAGGCCTCCGCCAGCCAGGCTCCAACACCTGGTCCGGAGGGGGAGGCGAGCGCAAGGCGTGAGCCGAATGCTCCTCCAATGGAGGATGCCGACAGGTTGTCCGCCACCAGGTCTGAGGTGGAGAGTGCGATGAATCACAGGCGCCGTCGGACAGTTCTTCGTGACGCGTGTTTCTCCCCCGAGGCGTTGAATGCCTTTAATGCGGGAGACGCGCACCTCCGTGCTGCTCAAGATGGTTTAACCAGAGCCACGGAGCAGTATGTGAAAGACATACGGGTGGGGAATTTTAATAGCTATATATGCCAGTAGCCCCCGAGACTTAAAGTAGTTAAACTAACTGATTTAAGGATCATTTGTTATGCAGGATCTTACGGAGAAGAATACCCACCTATCCCAGGAGCTTCAAGAATGCAAGGCCCAACTTGAGGCCGCACTAGCCGCCGCCGGGGGAGCCACAGAGACCCCCTCTGGTAATACATATTTCAAAAAGATAAGTAGTTTATGAAGTGCGGCGTGTGCATCTAGTCTGACAATAATATTGCAGAGGGTGCCGGACTAGATCCGGACAAGCAACATCTGCTGCGCAAGCTGAAGGCCGGCGAGAAGGTGCTTATGAGGGTGCAGCAGGAGAGGAACAAACTCCAAGATGCCAACACCCAACTGGGCGAAGAACTAAAAGGTGTTCGGGTCCAGCTATCTAACTCCGTAAAGGAGAATCAGTGGCTTCATCACGGCATTTATAGTAAGTGTTTGAGCAAACTCTTTTGAAAAGAAGAGTTCGGCGAGGAAGTCGATTGACAGAAATGTGTCTGTAGGTGTGCTCACGGGTCGTCCGGCGGAGGAAATGCCTGGTTCCACGGGTGACCTTCTTCCCGAGCTACTGCAACTGCACGAACATGTCCGGCAGGCGATGAGCGGCGGCGTTCAGGCCTTATGGCCTTCCGTCTCCCTACCCAAGGGTCTTGGAGGGCTTGCTGAGAAGCTTTAGGGAGTACGGCAGCGCTTCCATCTGTGGAAGATATCGGCCTGCTGGCAAGGCACTAGGGAGGCCTGGGCCATGGTGAAGACGCGGTATACGAAGGGTGTTCCAAACCACATAGCCGAGGTCGGACCTGTGGGGCCCGATGGGAAGGAGATCCCCGTGAGCCTGATGTACGGCCAAGTAGAGTTGGCCGCGAAATATTCCCAACGGGACTGTAAACTAGACAGCCTGTTAGATGGGATTGAAGAGGAGTACAATCAGTCAGTTAGACGATGTAATTTAAAATGACATGTAAAATGCCTTCTAGCTAGATTGTAGATCGTTTGTCTTTGCGGACCTTTTCGCTTCAACCTCGGGACCCAACAGTCCGGAGTGTGTCCGAATACCCTCACGGTTATACAAAAACCGGGGCATGCATGGAGACCAGGCGTAGGGGTCATAAGTGCTTTATCAGACAAGTGCCCAACTAGCTATGTTATATTACATGGTTAGTAAGAAACATCTTCCAGGGAGAATAGTTCCGTTAGGGGTTCCTTTCCCTGGGAGGCATGCCCTAAAGTGCATGTCCGGACTGCAAAAAGAGCAGAAAAAGCATCTGGGGCAGATAAATAAATAAGTAATAAATCATCTTTCAAGTCACCGACCGAATATTCCCTTAAGAACGCTAGCCTTCGGCTTCACCTAGTCTGAGGTACACATCTGGCTGACCCGGCAGTAACAATCACAGAGGTGCTCCCTTACCTCCTGGCCGAACAATCGAGAACGTAGGGGTAAGCACAGGAGCCAGGCAACCCAGCTTGGCCAAAACTTAAGTCATATCGATGCATATAATGGTGAGTAAAAGGTACATGCGGAAGTATGACACATGTGTTGGGCATTAAGCCCGCATAAATAAGCTTTTGTTAAAGAAGCCCCCAGGTATAACGAGTGCGAGTAGCACATTGATTGTGTGCGAACAATGCGCAGATCATCCCTCGAAGGCTTTTACTGAAAGAGGAAGGAAAAAGGAGGGAAACAAAAGACAGCGAAAAAATATGAAAGGTGGACGGAGGAAGGAGACGAACTCTGAGTCCGGCGCTTAGGCGTAGAATCTTCGGAGACGGGCTGCGTTCCATGGGTTCGGCTCAAGTCGGTTGTTAGATGTGTTGCGTAGACGGTATGCACCGCCGGTAAGGACTTGGTCGATGATGAAGGGACCTTCCCATCTGGGCTTAAGTTTGTCCTTTTTCTTGTCCGGCAGGCATAGAACTAGCTCGCCAACATTTTAAGTTTTGGCCCGTACTTCCCTGCTTTGATATCTTCGAGCCTGCTGCTGATAGAATGCGGAACGGGATTTTGCCACGTCGCGCTCCTCCTCTAAGGCGTCCAAACTGTCCTGCCGATCCAACTCGGCTTCTCTTTCTTCGTACATGCGCACGCGAGGTGAATCATGAATTATATCGCAGGGCAAAACTGCCTATGCGCCGTATACCATAAAAAATGGTGTGAATCCGGTAGTGCGGTTTGGCGTGGTCCGCAGCCCCCAAAGTACGGAGTCGAGCTCCTCTACCCAGTGCGTGTTAGATTCCGTGAGGGATCGCACTAATCTGGGTTTAATGCCGCTCATGATTAGACCGTTTGCTCGTTCGACTTGACCGTTAGTTTGAGGGTGATAGACTGAAGCGTAGTCGAGCTTGATGCCCATATTTTTGCACCAGAGTTTAACCTTGCCGGCCATGAAATTCGTGCCGTTATCAGTGATGATGCTGTGGGGGACGCCAAAACGGTGTACTACCCCGGATATGAAGTCTATCACAGGTCCGGATTCGGCCGTTTTAACCGGCTTGGCCTCTATCCATTTGGCGAATTTGTCCACCATGACCAATAAGTATTTTTGCTTGTGGGTTCCCTCTTTAAGGGGTCCAACCATGTCAAGCCCCCAGACCGCGAACGGCCAAGTGATGGGTATAGTTTTGAGGGCGGTGGGTGGCATGTGGCTTTGATTAGCAAAGAGCTGGCAACCGACGCATCGTTGGACTAGGTCCTAAGCATCTGCCCGGGCTGTCGGCCAATAAAATCCTGTACGGAAGGCCTTGCCTACAAGGGCCCGGGCTGCGGCGTGGTGCCCGCCGAGTCCGGCGTGAATTTCAGCCAGGAGATTTCGCCCTTCCTCTTCGGAGATACACCTTTGAAGGACTCCGGTTGTGCTTTTTTTATAAAGTTCTCCCTCATGGACCTTGTAGGCTTTAGATCGCCGAACTATGCAGCGAGCCTCATTTTGGTCTTCGGGAAGTTCCTGCCTAATTAAGTAGGCTAGGAATGGTTCCGTCCACGGGGCAATTACTGCCATTATTTCGTGGGCTGAAGGTGTTATTTCATTGGCTGAGCCACCGATTGTGTCAGAATGTTCCGTGTTGGATGGTGCGGTTGTTTCCGGGTTGTTATTTTCGGACTCCTCTTCCCATAATACAGATGGCTTAAAGAGCCGCTCCAGGAAGATGTTTGGAGGGACGGCGTCGCATTTTGCGCTGATGCGTGCCAACACGTCTGCTGCCTGGTTATTATCCCGGGCTACATGGTGGAATTCGAGTCCTTCGAACCGAGCTAACATTTTTAGGACAGCGTTACGGTAGGCTGCCATTTTTGGATCCTTGGCGTCAAAGTCTCCATTTACTTGGGATATTGCGAGGTTTGAATCCCCGCGCACCTCTAGGCGTTGAATACCCATGGAGATTGCCATCCGGAGACCATGTAGAAGGGCCTCGTATTCGGCTGCGTTGTTGGAGTCCGTGTACATCATTTGAAGTACGTATTGGACTGTGTCTCCGGTTGGGGACGTCAAGACGACGCCAGCCCCCAAGCCAACCAACATTTTGGAGCCGTCGAAATGCATGATCCAATTGGAGTATGCGCCGTACTCTTTAGGGAGTTCGGCTTTCGTCCATTCGGTGATGAAGTCAGCCAAAACTTGCGACTTTATAGCTCGCCGTGGTTTGTAGGTTATGTCGACTGGTAAGAGCTCAATGGCCCATTTTGCAATCCTGCCCGTCGCGTCGCGATTGTTTATAATATCGTTGAGAGGTACTTCAGAGGCCACCGTTATGGAACACTCTTGAAAGTAGTGTCGCAACTTGCGGGATGCCATGAACACCGCGTACGCTATTTTTTGATAGTGTGGGTACCGGGACTTGCATGGAGTTAAGACAGTGGATACGTACTACACTGGTTTTTGAAGAGGGAATTTGTGCCCTTCTGTTTCTCGTTCTACGACGAGTACCGCACTGACAACTTGATGTGTTGACGCGATATAGAATAACATCGGTTTGCCCAGGTTGGGCGCGGCTAGGACCGGATTTGTTGCCAATATGGCCTTAATTTCTTCGAGTCCGGCCGTGGCAGCATCCGTCCATTCGAAGTGTTCGGTGCACCGGAGGAGGCGATAGAGGGGCAGTGCCTTTTCTCCCAAACGGGAGATGAAGCGGCTTAGAGCCGCCACGCATCCAGTTAGTTTTTGTATTTGTTTGAGGTCTTTTGGGATATCCAATTGTGACAGAGCTCGGATCTTGGCTGGGTTTGCTTCAATTCCTCTACCGGATACAATGAAGCCCAAGAGCTTTCCTGCTGGTACGCCGAAAACACATTTTTCCGGGTTGAGCTTAATGTCGTATGCTCGGAGGTTGTCGAATGTAAGCCTCAAATCGTCTACTAGAGTTTCGACGTGTTTGGTCTTAATGACCACATCGTCTACGTATGCCTCCAGTGTTTTGCCTATCTGGGTAGCCAGACATGTCTGAATCATGCGCTGATAGGTTGCGCCGGCATTTTTGAGTCCGAAGGGCATTGTGTTGAAGCAGAATGGTCCGTATGGAGTAATGAATACCGTTGCGGCCTGGTCTTTCTCCGCCATCTTGATTTGATGGTATCCGGAGTATGCGTCGAGGAAGCACAATGAATTGTGCCCTGCGGTAGCATCGATGATTTGGTCGATGCGGGGGAGGGGGAAAGGATCCTTTGGGCAGGCCTTGTTAAGGTCTTTGAAATCGACACAAAGGCGCCAGGATTTGTCCTTTTTTGGTACCATTACCAGGTTTGCTAGCCAGTCCGGATGTTTTATGTCTCTGATGAATCCGGCTTCTAAGAGTTTGGCTAGCTCCTCTCCCATTGCCTGTCTTCTGGGTTCGGAAAATCGCCGAAGAGCCTGTTTGACTGGCTTGAATCCTTTTAGGATATTTAGGCTGTGTTCTGCCAGCCTGCGTGGGATTCCTGGCATGTCTAAAGGGTGCCAGGCAAAAATGTCCCAATTTTCCCGAAGGAATTCTCGCAGTGCGGCTTCTACATCAGGGTTTAATTGTGCCCCAGTGGAGGCCGTCTTTGTGGGGTCCGTTGGATGGACCTGGAATTTGACTATTTCGTTTGCTGGTTTAAAAGAGGTGGACTTAGATCTCTTATCGAGTATCACATCGTCCCTATCCACCGTGGAGCGCAGCGCAGTGAGTTCCTCTGCTGCTAGGGCTTCAGATAGTGCCTCTAGGGCTACTGCGGCTGTCTTATTTTCAGCGCGGAGTGCTATATCTGGATCACTGACAAGAGTGATGATTCCATTGGGCCCGGGCATTTTAAGCTTCATGTACCCGTAATGGGGTATAGCTTGGAAAATTGTGAATGCCTCTCGCCCCAACAAGGCGTGATAACCGCTGCCGAACGGGGCCACTAGGAATGTGACCTCCTCGGACCTGTAATTGTCCGGTGAGCCGAACACTAAATCTAGTGTGATTTTTCTTGTGCAGCGTACTTCCCGACTAGGGATTATTCCTCTAAAGGTTGTGCTGCTTCGCTCAATGCGGCTCCAGTCAGTTTCCATTTTTTGGAGGGTTTCCTCGTAGATGAGGTTTAATCCACTACCGCCATCCATGAGTACCTTGGTGAGACGAAAGCCGTCCACTATCGGACTGAGGACCAATGCGACTGGTGCTCGGGCTGTTCGGAATTTAGGTTCGTCGCTGGCATTGAAGGTGATAGCCGTGTCGCTCCATGGATTTGCTGTTGCTACTTGGTAGACTTCGGCGAGGCTGCGGATTGTTCGTTTCTGCATATTATTTGATGCGAAAGTCTCAAAGACTGTTAATACCGTACTGGTACTGTTGGGCTGGTTACCCGGGGCTAGAAAACCTTCGCCACTTTTGGCCACCTGCCGTAGTATCCAACATGCTCAAAGGCTATGTGTTGGTGTGGCGCCCTCTGTATTATGGATTTTACAGGGTCCGTTGAGCCATCCCTCCAGTACGGTTCTGTGCCCTTTAGGGGGTTTTTGCTTTTTGGTTTTTAACCCAGGTGCTTGAGTATGACGCACCCTTTTATTTCGAACTAGGGTTGTGTTCAGGGTCGGATTGTCCCAAAACCTGGTTTCGGTTTTCCAGGCACTCTCCATCGCACAGTATTTTTGTACTATGGTTGCCAGGTCGGCAAAGCGTGTAACTTTGCGACGACTTATGGCGTTCATGATTCCCTTGTCCATGCAATTGTTGCAGAAAATTGAGATTGCGCTTTCCTCACGGCAGTCCTTTATCCTGTCCATAACCAAGAGGAATCTGGCCCAGTAATGATGTACTATTTCATCGGGTTCTTGCCGTATTCGAGATAGATCGCTTATGTTTGGGTGGGCGGGCGGAATTAAATTCGGAACCCTGCCCAATCTGAGGCTCAAAGGCCGAGAAGTTTCCGGATTTGGAAGCTTGGATTGTTGGATGTTATCCAACGGATCTGGTCCGATGCCTGACTTTAGGTTCAGTACTTGATTGACGTCCGTCCCTCCGCGGGAATCCTGCATGGAGGGATCGAGAATCCGGACATAACTGGTTTTTAACGTAGAAGAAGAGTCGCCGCGTTGTTCCTCTACCACAACAACGTGGTGGGTAGCCTGGTGAGAGTTAGTTTCTCTCAGATCGGTTTTAAGCCCAATCTGATCGTAGTCTGTAGCGACTCCCAGGGCGGCGATGCGATCCAAGAGCTCATTTACAGAGGAGAGCTCCGTCGGATCTAGCTGCTCGGCGAATTCCGAGTTGACGTGAAGATCGCTTTTGATGACCCGAGAGGTCATTGTTGGAGCGGTGGCCGAACTGGCGGTCATAAGAAAATCGCCCAGCCGGATAGTTTGCCCGGTGGCCAAAGCTCCCTTGACGACGGTGCCGTCTTTAAAGACGGGAAAAGGCATCCCTCCTGATTGCGACGGCACAGAGGAACTCTCAATGAAAGCACCAATGTCGGTGTCAAAACCGGCGGATCTCGGGTAGGGGTCCCGAACTGTGCGCCTAGGCGGATGGTAACAGGAGACAAGGGACACAATGTTTTACCCAGGTTCGGGACCTCTTGGTGGAGGTAAAACCCTACATCCTGCTTGATTGATATTGATGATGTGGGTATTACAACAGTAGATCTACCACGAGATCAAGGAGGCTAAACCCTAGAAGCTAGCCTATGGTATGATTGTTGTTCGTCCTACGGACTAAAGCCATCCAGTTTATATAGACACCGGAGAGGGCTAGGGTTACACAGAGTCGGTTACAATGGTAGGAGATCTACATATCCGTATCGCCAAGCTTGCCTTCCACGCCAAGGAAAGTCCCATCCAGACATGGGACGAAGTCTTCAATCTTGTATCTTCATAGTCTTGGAGTCCGGCCGACGATGATAGTTCGGCTGTCCGGACACCCCCTAGTCCGGGACTCCCTCAACGAGGGTGAGTTCCATCAGCACAACGGCATGACGAGGATGATGATGATGCTACCGGTGCAGGGCTTCGTCTAAGCACTGCGATGGTATGATTGAGGTGTGTAACTGTGGAGGGGGCACCGCACACGGTTGGGAGAGAAACTTGTGTGTTGTAGGGTGCCCCCCTGCCCCTGTATATAAAGGAGCAAGGGGGAGGCTAGCCTGACCTCCTAGGGCGTGCCAGGAGAGGGGAATCCTACTAGGAAGAAGGAAGGAAGAGGGGGAAGTGAAGGAAAGGGGGGCGCCGCCCCTTCCCCTAGTCCAATTCGGACCCAAAAGGGGGGGCGCATCCAGCCCCTCCCGGCCCTTCCTCTCTTCCCACTAAGGCCCATCAAGGCCCATTAGTTCCCCTCGGGCCTTCGGGTAACCCTCTGGCACTCCGGTTTTATCCGAAACTTTCCGAAACACTTTCAGTGTCCGAATATAGCCATCCAATATATCACTTTATGTCTCGACCATTTTGAGACTCCTCGTCACATCCATGATCTCATCCGGGACTCCAAACAAACTTTGGTAACCAAAAACACATAACTCATAATACATGTCGTCATTGAACGTTAAGCGTGCAGACCCTACGGGTTCGAGTACTATGTAGACATGACCGAGACACATCTCCGGTAAATAACCAATAACGGAACCTGGATGCTCATATTGGCTCCTACATATTCTACAAAGATCTTTATCGGCCAAACCGCCACAACATACGTTGTTCCCTTTGTCATCGGTATGTTACTTGCCCGAGATTCGACCGCCGGTATCATCATACCTAGTTCAATCTCGTTACCAGCAAGTCTCTTTACTCGTTCCGTAATACTTCATCCCGCAACTAAATAATTAGTTACAATGCTTGCAAGGCCTATAGTGATGAGCATTACTGAGAGGGCCCAGAGATACCTCTCTGAAACACGGAGTGACAAATCCTAATATCGATCTATGCCAACCCAACAAACATCTTCAGAGACACCTGTACAACATCTTTATAATCACCCATTTACGTTGTGACGTTTGATAGCACACAAAGTGTTCCTCCGGTATTCGGGAGCTGCATAATCTCATAGTCTGAGGAACATGTATAAGTCATGAAGAAAGCAGTAGCAATGAAACTGCAACGATCATAATGCTAAGCTAACGGATGGGTCATGTCCATCACATCATTCTCCTAATGATGTGATCCCGTTCATCAAATGACAACACATGTCTATGGTTAGGAAACATAACCATCTTTGATTAACGAGCTAGTCAAGTAGAGGCATACTAGGGAGAATATGTTTTGTCTATGTATTCACACATGTACTAAGTTTCCGGTTAATACAATTCTAGCATGAATAATAAACATTTATCATGAAATAAGGAAATAAATAATAACTTTATTATTGCCTCTAGGGCATTTTTCCTTCATCCACGTGGGGCCCACGAGGCAGGGGGACGCGCCCCAGGGGGGGTCGCGCCCTGTACCCTCGTGACCAACTGGTGGGTCCCCCTGGTGTGTTCTATGTGCCAAAAATTCTTAAATATTCTACAAAAAATCATACTCCATTTTCAGGGCATTTGGAGAACTTTTATTTTCGGGGTATTTTTTTATTACATGGATAATTCAAAAAATAGACAGAAAATACTATTTTTGCTTTATTTATTTAAAATAAAAGAAAGTAAAAGGAGGGTATAGAAGGTTGTACTTTCTAACTTCATCCATCTCATGCTCATCAAAAGGAATCCACTAATAAGGTTGATCAAGTCTTGTTAACAAACCTCTTCTGAATAACATGAAACCAGAGAATTTTCGAATAACACTAAGTTACCTCAACAGGGATATGCATGTCCCCAACAATAAGAATATCATATTTCTTTTTGACAGTAGGAAGAGGGAATTCAAAACCTCCAATAGTAATCGTTGAAAATTTTCCAATAGAATTGATACTATGAACTTGAGGTTGTTTCTTCAGAAAGTGTACCGTATGCTCATTACCATTAACATGAAAAGTGACATTGCCTTTGTTGGAATCAATAATAGCCCCTGCAGTATTCAAAAAGGGTCTACCAAGTATGATCAACATACTATCGTCCTCGGGAATATGAAGAATAACAAAGTCTGTTAGAATAGTAATGTTTGCAAACACAGCAGGCACATCCTCACAAATACCTATGGGTATAGCGGTTGATTTATCAGCCATTTGCAAAGAGATTTCAGTAGGTGTCAACTTATTCAAATCAAGTCTACGATACAAAGAGAAAGGCATAACACTAACACCGGCTCCAAGATCACATAAAGCAGTTTTAACATGGTTTCTTTTAATGGAGCATGGTATAGTAGGTACTCCTGGATCTCCTAGTTTCTTTGGTATTCCACCCTTAAAGGTATAATTAGCAAGCATGGTGGAAATTTCAGCTTCCAGTATCTTTCTTTTATTTGTAACAATATCTTTCATATACTTAGCATAAGGATTCATTTTAAGCATATCAGTCAAACGCATACGCAAAAAGATAGGTCTAATCATTTCAGCAAAGCGCTCAAAATCCTCATCATCCTTTTTCTTGGATGGCTTAGGAGGAAAAGGAATGGGTTTTTGAACCCATGGTTCTCTTTCTTTACCGTGCTTTCTAGCAACGAAATCTCTCTTATCATAATGTTGATTCTTTGATTGTGGGTTATCAAGATCAGCAGCAGGTTCAATCTCTACATCATTGTTATTACTAGGTTGAGCATCAACATGAACATCATCATTAAAATTATCACTAGGTTGATGTTCATTACCAAATTATGTTTCAGGATCAGAAATAGAAATATCATTGGGATTCTCAGGTGTGTCTATAACAGGTTCACTAGAAGCATGCAAATTCCTATCATTTTTCTTTTTATTTTTCTTAGTAGGACTAGGTGTATCAGTATTAGTTCTCTGAGAATCTTGCTCAACTCTCTTAGGATGGCCCTCAGGATACAAAGGTTCCTGGGTCATTTTACCACCTCTAGTCATAACTCTAACAGCATTATCATTGTTCCCTAATTCATTGAGCAAATCATCTTGTGCCTTAAGTACTTGTTCTACTTGAGTGGTAACCATGGATGCATGTTTGCTAATAAGCTTAAGGTCACCTTTAAGTCTAGACATATGATCACTCAAGTGTTCAACCATATAAGCATTACGTTTCAATTGTCTACCAACATAAGCATTGAAGTTTTCTTGTTTAACAATGAAATTATCAAACTCATCCAAGCATTGACTAGCAGACTTATCATGAGGAATATCACCTTCATCAAATCTATAAAGTGAATTTACCTTTACTACCTGTGTCGGGTTATCAAGACCATGTATTTCTTCAATAGGTGGTAAATTCTTAACATCTTCAGCTTTAATACCTTTTTCTTTCATATATTTCTTTGCCTCTTGCATATCTTCAGGACTGAGAAATAGAATACCCCTTTTCTTTGGAGTTGGCTTAGGAGTTGGTTCAGGAAGTGTCCAATCATTATCATTACTCAATATATTATTCAATAGCAATTCAGCTTTCTCAGTAGTTCTTTCCCTGAAAACACAACCAGCGCCAACTATCCAGGTGGTCTCTAGAAGCATCGGTTAGTCCATTATAAAAGATATCAAGTATTTCATTTTTCTTGAGAGGATGATCGGGAAAAGCATTAAGTAATCAGAGAAGCCTCCCCCAAGCTTGTGGGAGACTCTCTTCTTCAATTTGCAAAAAATAAAATATTTCCCTTAAGGCGGCTTGTTTCTTATGAGCAGGAACATATTTTGCAGAGAAGTAATCGATCATGTCCTGGGGACTACGCACACAACCAGGAGCAAGAGAATTAAACCATATTTTAGCATCACCCTTTAATGAGAAAGGAAACAATTTAAGGATATAATAATAGCGAGTTTTTTCCTCATGAGTAAATAGGGTGGCTATATCATTCAATTTAGTAAGATGTGCCACAACAGTTTCAGATTCATAGCCATAGAAAGGATCAGATTCAACCAAAGTAATTAACTCGGGATCGACAGAGAATTCATAATCCTTATCAGTAACACAAATAGATGAAGTAGCAAAAGCAGTGTCATATTTCATTCTAGCATTTAGAGACTTTTCTTTTAGCTTAGCTAACAGTTTCTTATGATCATATCTATCATTGCAAGCAAAAAGGTCTCTAGCAGTTTCTTCATCCATAACCTAACCCTCAGGAACAATAGGCAATTCATATCTAGGGGGAGAATCTTCATCATCACTTTCATCAATATCTTCAGTTTGAATAATTTCATTCTCTCTAACCCTAGCAAGTTGTTCATCAAGAAATTCACCTAATGCCACATTATTATAAAGAAGAGAAGTAGTTTCATCATAAGCATCATGCATAGAAGAAGTGGCATCATCAATAACATGGGACATATCAGAATCAATAGCAGGTGTAGGTGTCGCAAGTTTACTTAAAACAGAAGGTGAATCAAGTGCAGAGCTAGATGGCAGTTCCTTACCTCCCCTCATAGTTGAGGAAAAAATCTTGGTTCTTTCATATTTCAAGTTCCTCATAGTGATCAACAGATATAAATCCTAAGTGACTCAAACAATAGAGCTATGCTCCCCGGCAAAGGCGCCAGAAAAAGGTCTTGATAACCCACAAGTATAGGGGATCGCAACAGTTTTCGAGGGTAGAGTATTCAACCCAAATTTATTGATTTGACACAAGGGAAGCCAAAGAATATTCTCAAGTATTAGCAGCTGAGTTGTCAATTCAACCACACCTGAAATACTTAATATCAGCAACAAAGTATTTAGTAGCATAGTAGTATGGAAATAACAATAACGGTGGCAAAAGTAACAGTAGGAGTTTTGTAGCAATTGTAACAGTGGCAACGGAGAAGTAACTAAGCAAAGATCAATATGAAACGAGCTCATAGGCAATGGATCAATGATAGATAATTATGTCGGATGCAATTCATCATGCAACAGTAATAGCATAGGGTGACACAGAACTAGCTCTAGTTCATCGATGTAATGTAGGCATGTGTTCTGAATATAGTCATACGTGCTTATGGAAAAGAACTTGCATGAAATCTTTTGTCCTACCCTCCCGTGGCAGCGGGGTCCTATTGGAAACTAAGGGATATTAAGCCCTCCTTTTAATAGAGTACCGGACCAAAGCATTAACACTTAGTGAATACATGAACTCCTCAAACTACGGTCATCATCGGGAAGTGTCCTGACTATTGTCACTCCAGGGTTTCCCGGATCATAACACGTAGTAGGTGACTATAACTTGCAAGATAGGATCAAGGACTCACATATATTCATGAAAACATAATAGGTTCAGATCTGAAATCATGGCACTCGGGCCTAGTGACAAGCATTAAGCATGGCAAAGTCATAGCAACATCAATCTTAGAATATAATGGATACTAGGGATCAAACCCTAACAAAACTAACTCGATTACATGGTAAATCTCATCCAATCCATCACCTTCCAGCAAGCCTACGATGTGCTTACTCACGCACGGCGGTGAGCATCATGAAATTGGTGATGGGGGATGGTTGATGATGACGATGGCGATGGATTCCCCTCTCCGAGCCCCGAACGGACTCCAGATCAGGCCTCCCGAGGAAGATTAGGGCTTGGCGGCGGCTCCGTATTGTAAAACACAATAAACCCTTCTCTCTGATTTTTTTCTCCCCGAGCGTGAATATATAGAGTTGGAGTTGAGGTCGGTGGAGGTCCAGGGGACCCACGAGGCACGGGGGCGCCCCCAGGGGGGTGGGCACGCCTTGCACCCTCGTGGACAGGGTGTAGGTCCCACTCTATTAATTCTTTCACCAATATTTTTTATTAATTCCAAAACGTGACTCCGTGGAGTTTCAGGACATTCCGAGAACTTCTATTTCTGCGCAAAAATAACACCATGGCAATTCTGCTGAAAACAGCGTCAGTCCGGGTTAGTTTCATTCAAATCATGCAAGTTAGAGTCCAAAACAAGGGCAAAAGTGTTTGGAAAAGTAGATACGTTGGAGACGTATCAGGTTGCATGCTTAGACCCCATGCAAGAAATGGGAATGAATGACAAACACCTTGCCACCGTCCCTCGACCGCAAACATTGAGGTACATGATTTTTAAATTTTAGTAGATCCAAAACTCGTCTGAAATTCATGAAACTTGGCATGCTATCATGGAACGGCATCAACATGTTGTGGTAAAAAAATTGTCACATTTGGGGAAGGTTTGTGTCTAAGCTTCTCACATACTAGAGCTTCTGACAAAAAGCCTCTTGGTTCCGGTAGGGAATGTGCCTCCTTGGTGGATGAAACGATATTTGTTGCCTCTTCCTGTTTTCAATTTTTTCCTAGTGGCAACATAGAGCAACAGGTGTGTCATGTTAAAATTTGCAATTTCAGGGTTCGTTTGGACATTTTTATACATTAACTGAGTTTTCTAGGCATTTTATGTGCATAATTCAAATTTGAACTACATACACATGCTCCAATGCAGAAAAATGGGTTGACATATCAAATGTGTGTCCTTGGGTGCATGCTTAGGTCCCATGCAAGAAATGGGAATGAATTTCAAACACTAGGGCGTTGTTGATTGCCGGCAAAACATGGAGATACTTTGTTTTTAAATTCTAGTAAATCCAAAACTTGTCTAAAATTCATGAAACTTGGCATGCTATCATGGAGTGGCACCCGACATGTTGTGGTATTTTTGTGTCCATTTTGAGAGAAGGCGCACTCGAATAATAGCCAACAAAGGCATTTTGAAACAAATAGCTACCAGTTTAACATCTCAAACATTTGTATAATTTAAATCATGTGCATTTTGTTAACCATTCATGTGACACCACGTGTCACACTTTTAATGGCTAGGAGGTGTTGTGCGGACAGCTGCTTGACTGAACTGGAGGCGTGCGAGTGCAGTTCCCTGTGCAGGCTGACGGAGAGGCGTGCAAGCTCTCCTCCAATGCGCAGGCTCATCGGGAAGCATGTGAGTTGTATGCTACACATGCTCACTAGGAAGCGAGCCCTTTGACTTCCATGGCCACCCGCCTTGCTCGCACCCTCTCCATTAATGGCGCCGGAGCCGCTGTTTAATACAGGCGACCTTACTATTCGCCTCCCATTCCCCTCCCGTAGACCTCCACCAACGTCGTGGAGCAGAAGGATCATCTGCCACTAGTCTTATAGTTTGGTGAAGTCGACTCCGAGCTGGACGAGATAGACAATAAGGAGGAATGGGGCCTCGTGGACATGGTCCTGAACGAGCTGGTTGTGGCGGCTGCTGCCCCCGCGCGCGTCCTAGCTCCCATCCCCACGCCCGCACCAGCGACCATCCCCGTAGCATTGACGGGCTAGTCGTCGAGCACTTTTTCAGAGCTAGAAGCCGCGGGCATCCGCGAGGTCTTAGCGGACCCGCACGAGCTCGTGTACATGCCAGCGCCAGCGCCCGTGCCCATGCCCGTGCGCGCCCCTGCACCCACCACGGTGCTGGTCCCCGTGCGTTTGCCTGCACCTGCCACGCACGCGCCCCTCAGTGGCATGGGACGCCGCCGTTGACCGCTACCTTGCAGTGCCACCAGTTGTCGTTCTCCCGCGCGCCACCCGTCGATTGCGCGACAACGTGATGTTTGATTTCCAAGTGCAGAACATTCTGTGCTACCTTGAAGACTCCAACAACGGCGTCCCAGAGGATGACAATGATAACACCGGCGCGGCGCACACCCTCCGCCACTGCTGGAGTTAGTTTTTTGGGTTTAATACTGTATCTCGATCATATGAATATAAATTCACAGTGTGACTGAATGAAAGATATGGTTTGAACAAACTTGTGTTTTTCTCTCTGGATGTATAGACTTATCAAACGATTTTCTTTAAAAAACAACATTAATGGTTTTTAAATATAAAACACTCGTCGCAGAAACACCCATATGCAAACCGACAGCTTCCCCAGGAAACCAAGGGAAAATGTGCCGAGCAGTATTTGTGCAGCTCCTGATCGCAAACATTTTAGATAAAACACCCGTATTCAAACTGACAGCTTCCCCAGTAAGCCAAGGGAAAATGTGCCAAGCAGGATTTGTGCAGCTCTTCATCACAAGCGTTTTAGACAGAACACCCGTATGCAAAGTGAGAGCTATGGCATTCCCCAGTAAGCCAAGGGAAAATTCGCCACGTGAGATTTTTGCATCTCTTCAATGCAGACGGTTCAGATTGAATATGGTATGCAAAGTGAGTCTTCGCCGCTAAGCCAAGAGAAAATCTGGCAAGCAGGATTTGTACATCGCCCTTCAATGCAAACGGTTTTTCGGATGATTCATATGCAACCACATACAGACTATTTGACAGATTTGCATCTATCATATTGGGTATATTGCCATTTGTCAAACTGGAAAGAATGACATTTGTTGATCTAGTAACACTGCCCTTTTTCAACATTGTAACCCTGCCATTTGTCAAAATATGTAGCTAAAAATCACTAGCACTATCTAATTTTGCAACTGAATTTAGTAAGCATAGATTTCATTCATAGATTAAGCAATTGTTCTTTATACAAATAGTTCAACTTGATAGCTGAACTTGGCAAACTTTTCCCCAATTGTTGCCAACCACATACTGAAATAGCTAGTTCAACTATATATACTAGCTAATTTTAAGTACATAGTACAGTTCAACAACATCTATAGTCAGACGAGCGGAACAAAATAGCCCCTAAATACTACTACTACGAAGGGGCTTTGCACTACTTCCAGCAGCCTCTCCTCTGCCGAGCACGCTCAGTAAGAGGCAGAGGAGGAGGAGCCTACCGACAAGCTGGACAACTGCAATACGGTGCCTTCCGCTGCTGCACCTTCAGTGACGCTCACCTCGAACGCCCTCTGCCGCTCCAGATGACCCCTCTCAAATCGGCAGCACTCCTCATAGATCTCCTCATTACTCGCATGTGCGGCAACGCATGCTGCGGCCACCGCGGCGGTAAGGCTCTTTGCGTGCTACACGAGGCACTCCTCCTCCTCCCATAGGAACTCAATGTAGCGCAAGGTCGCTGACGCACGTGCGGGCCTCTTCTACCTCTTGAGCTTGCATTGGTTTTTCCCTTGAAGAGGAAAGGGTGATGCAACAAAGTAGCATAAGTATTTCCCTCAATTTGAGAACCAAGATATCAATCCAATAGGAGACAATGCACAAGTCACCGAATACCTGCACAAACAATCAACAACTTGCACCCAACGCGATAAAGGGGTTGTTAATCCCTTCACGGTTACTTGCAAAAGTGAGATCTGATAGAGATAGATAAACAGTAAAGTAAATATTTTTGGTATTTTTGGTTTCTAATCGGAAAGTAAAAGATTGCAAAATAGTAGATTGCAAAATAGTAGATTGGAAACTAGTATGATGTAAAAGAGAACTTATATGATGGAAAAGAGACCCGGGGGCCATAGGTTTCACTAGTGGCTTCTCTCAAGATAGCAAATATTACGATGGGTGAACAAACTACTGCCAAGCAATTGATAGAAAAGCACAAAGTTATGATGATATCTAAGGCAATGATCATGAACATAGGAATCACGTCTGTGTCAAGTGGACCGAAATGATTCTGCATCTACAACTATTACTCCACACATCGACTGACTCCTGCCTACATCTAGAATATTAAGTTCATAAAGAACAGAGTAACGAATTAAGTAAGATGACATGATGTAGAGGAATTAACTCAAACAATATGATGAAAACCCCATCTTTTTATCTTCGATTCAACATTACAATACGTGCCTTGCTGCCCCTACTTTCACTGGCGAAGGACACCGCAAGATTAAACCCAAAGCTAAGCACTTCTCCCATTCCAAGAAAGATCAATCTACTAGGCCAAACTAAACCGATAATTCGAAGAGACTTGCAAAGATATCAAATCATGCATATAATAATTCAGAGAAGAACCAAATAATATTCATAGATAATTTGATCATAAATCCACAATTCATCGGATCTCGGCAAACACACCACAAAATAATATTACATCGAATAGATCTCCAAGAACATCGAGGAGAACATGGTATTGAGAATCAAAGAGAGAGAAGAAGCCATCTAGCTACTAGCTATGGACCCGTATGTCTGTGGTAAACTACTCACGCATCATCGGAGAGGCAATGGTGTTGATGTAGAAGCCCTCCATGACCGAATCCCCCTCCGGCAGGACGCCATAAAAGGCCCCTAGATGTGATCTCACGGGTACAGAAGGTTGTGGCAGTGGAAAAGTGGTTTCATGGCTCCCCTGGATGTTTTCAGGGTATAAGAGTATATATAGGCAAAGGAGCTAGGTGAGGAGACCCACGAGGTAGGGGGCGCGCCCTACCCCCCTGGGCGTGCCCTCCTGCCTCGTGGCCACCTCGTTGCATCTCCGACTTCATCTCCAAGTCTTCTGGTTTCCTTCTGGTCCAAGAAAGATCATCGCAAAAGTTCCATTTCGTTTGGACTCCGTTTGGTATTCCTTTTCTGCGAAACTCTAAAATAGGCAAAAAAAATAGAAATTAGCACTGGGCTCTCAGTTAACAGGTTAGTCACAAAAATAATATAAAATAGCACATTAATCCATATAAAACATCCAAAACAAATAATATAATAGCATGGAACAATCAAAAGTTATAGATACGTTGGAGACGTATCAAGCATCCTCAAGCTTAGTTCCTGCTCGTCCTCGAGTAGGTAAATGATAAAAACATAATTTTTGATTTGGAATGCTACCTAACATATTTATCCATGTAATTTTCTTTATTGTGGCATGAATGTTTAGATTCGAAAGATTCAAAACAAAAGTTTAAATTGACATAAAAACAGTAATACTTCAAGCATACTAGCAAAGCAATCATTTTCCTCTCAAAATAACATGGCCAAAGAAAGCTATCCCTACAAAATCATATAGTCTGGCTATGCTCTATCTTCATCACACAAAATATTTAAATCAAGCACAACCCAGATGACAAGCCAAGCAATTGTTTCATACGTTTGATGTTCTCAAACTTTTTCAATCTTCACACAATACATGAGCGTGAGCCATGGATATAGCACTATGGTGGAATAGAATATGGTGCTTGTGGAGAGGACAAAAAGGAGAAGATAGTCTCACATCAACTAGGTGTATCAATTGGCTATGGAGATGTCCATAAATAGATATCAATGTGAGTGAGTAGGGATTGCCATGCAACGGATGCACTAGAGCTAGAAGTGTATGAAAGCTCAAAAAGAAACTAAGTGGGTGTGCATCCAACTCGCTTGCTCACGAATACCTAGGATATTTTGAGGAAGCCCATCATTGGAATATACAAGCCAAGTTCTATAATGAAAATTCCCACTAGTATATGAAAGTGACAAAATAGGAGACTCTCTATCATGAAGATCAAAGTGCTACTTTGAAGCACAAGTGTGGAAAAAGGATAGTAACATTGCCCCTTCTCTCTTTTTATCTCATTTTTTTATTTGGGCCTTCTCTTTTTTATGGCCTCTTTTTGTTATTTTATTTTTCGTCCGGAGTCTCATCCCGACTTATGGGGGAATCATAGTCTCCATCATCCTTTCCTCACATGGGACAATGCTCTAATAATGAAGATCATCACACTTTTATTTACTTACAACTCAAGAATTACAACTCAATGCATAGAACAAAATATGACTCTATGTGAATGCCTCCGGCGGTGTACCGAGATGTGCAATGATTCAAGAGTGACATGTATGAAAGAATTATGAACGGTGGCTTTGCCACAAATATGATGTCAACTACATGATCATGCAAAGCAATATGACAATGATGGAGCGTGTCATAATAAATGGAATGGTGGAAAGTTGCATGGCAATATATCTCGGAATGGCTATGGAAATGCCATAATAGGTAGGTATGGTGGCTGTTTTGAGGAAGGTATATGGTGGGTATATGGTACCGGCGAAAGTTGCGCGGTACTAGAGAGGCTAGCAATGGTGGAAGGGTGAGAGTGTGTATAATCCATGGACTCAACATTAGTCATAAAGAACTCACATACTTATTGCAAAAATCTATTAGTTATCGAAATGAAGTACTACGTGCATGCTCCTAGGGGGATAGATTGGTAGGAAAACACCATCGCTCGTCCCCGACTGCCACTCATAAGGAAGACTGTCAATAAATAAATCATGCTCCAACTTCATCACATAACGGTTCACCATACGTGCATGCTACGGGAATCACAAACTTTAACACAAGTATATCTCAAATTCACAACTACTCCACTAGCACGACTCTAATATCACCATCTTCTTATCTCAAAACAATCATAAAGAATCAAACTTCTCATAGTATTCAATGCACTTCATATGAAAGTTTTTACTATATCCCTCTTGGATGTCCATCATATTAGGACTAAATTTATAACCAAACCAATTTACCATGATGTTCTAAAAGACTCTCAAAATAATATAAGTGAAGGATGAGAGTTCAACAATTTCTATAAAATAAAACCACCACCGTGCTCTAAAAAGATATAAGTGAAGTACTAGTGCAATATTGCCTAGCTCAAAAGATATAAGTGAAGCACATAGAGTATTCTAATAAATCACAATTCATGTGTGTCTCTCCCAAAATGTGTGTACAGCAAGGATGATTGTGGTAAACTAAAAAGTAAAGACTCAAATCATACAAGACGCTCCAAGCAAAACACATATCATGTGGTGAATAAAAATATAGCCTCAAGTAAACTTACCGATGGACAAAGACAAAATAGGGGATGCCTTCCGGGGCATCCCCAAGCTTAGGCTTTTGGTTGTCCTTGAATATTACCTAGTACACCTGTACAATTTACAATTGTATTGGGTGTGTTGGGGACACAAGAGACTCTTTGTTATTTTGTTGCAGGGTCGATTGAGAGAGACCATCTTCATCCTATGCCTCCCACAGATTGATAAACCTTAGGTCATCCAATTGAGGGAAAACTGCTACTGTCCTACAAAACTCTGCGCTTGGAGGCCCAACACAAGTCTACAAGAAGAGGGTTGCATAGTAGACATCAAATAGCATTATGAAGCATTTTGCAAAACACATGAACAACTGGGGGTGAACGAATCCCGGGTAAGTGTGAGGAATTATCTGTAGATGTATTCATGCAGAAATGGAGCTACAAGGTAGTAGGCATAATGGATTCTCGGAGATAGGAAAATGTTTCGGGGTATCTTGTAATAACAAGAGCAACTGGGAATGATTATGAATGGCAAGTGTATGTAGTTATCCATAGGGATTTATCAATGGCAGGGAATTGCAAAGGTGGTGGGCACAAAGGTCTGGGAAAAACATCGAAGAGTGCTCCGGAATGTCTTGATAAGTCCGGGGACGACCGGAACGAGTGGCTCTCGGGAAAACAAGTCACTACTGGAACCTAGAGTTAGAGTTAGCAAAATCATTTAACCTGAATAGAAGAGAGATCAGAATTCCAGAGTAAAGGAGCAGAATAAAAGATCCAAATCCCATCCATTTGCGATGTGGGACCGTAAGCCACACAACAATGTTTAGTAAAATAAATTTTCAAAGACTAGACTCAACTTCGGCCAAGTAGTTGGAAAGGGGCTTCCTACAGACAGTCGGCTCTAATACCAACTTGTGACGCCCCTGTCTCAATCGTGCACTAACCATACACACAAATGCGCATGATCAAGATCATAGACTCACGGGAAGATATCACAACACAACTCTAGACACAAACTCAAACATAAAGCTTTATATTACAAGCCAGGGCCACGAAGGCTCAAATACAGAAGTCAGCGAAAGCAACAATATCTGAGTACAGACATAAATAAACAAGTTTGCCTTAAGAAGGCTAGCAAAACAATGACAACTAGATCGAAAAGGCCCAAGCCTTCTACCTGAGGCCTCCTAACTACTCCTGGTCGTCGGTGGTCTCCACGTAGTAGTAGGCTCCATAGGTGTAGTAGTAGTCATCGGCGGGATCATCTGGCTCCTGGGCTCTGTCATATGATCGCAACAATTGGGTAATGGGGAAAAAGGGTAGCAAAGCAACCATGAGTACCCATCCAAAGTACTCGCAAGACTTACATCAGATCTAAGCTAAGTATGCGTCGATATCAATGGAAATGGGCTGTATATGTGGACTATACAACAAAATGCCAAAGTAGAGGGGTAATGCCTAGCCTATCAAAGACTAGCCCCTTGCATCAACAAAAGAGAGTAGAGAAACTTAACATATAGTAACAAGTATAAAATAGCAATGCCCAGAGATCCTTCCTCGTCTACCCCGTGAGGAACCGATCCCGGAGCCATCATATCAGTTTAGTGTACCAACTATCTAGTTCTAGTTGTAGTAGATCAGGATACAACTCCGAGTGCCCGTTACCGACATGGCTATTCAAATAGATTACTTCCCTATACGGGTGCTCCAACTTACCCAACACGCTCGATTAACTCCGGCCAGACACACTTTAATGAGTCATGCCCGACCTCGGTTGATCGAAACACCATAGCACTACTCAACAGAGAGGTCAGCATCGGTCTACATCCTAAGTGTGAAGGGGTCACGGGCCCATCACCCTAAGCACTCCTACGTGTTGCGTACGTGGCCTGGAGTAGACCCACCTCCTTATACAAGCGCAAGCGGTTACCGTCCAACTGGGCACGCGCCGCTCAACTGCTGACGTCCGAAGAGCTTTCGGGAGAATCGTACGACGCCAAGTGCCCATACTTGTTCCCGCGTGGTGGTTAGTGCGAAAAGTCCAGAGGCCTACTCAAATCATATATCCAAATCGTTAGTGTATTGGGAGCTCGCGGAGACGATCAATGATCATGTTGCCCCGTCTGGCTGACTTATGACAAGGGACAGGCCCATCCCTCTCTTAGGGTGGTCTCTGCCTACCCGGTCGTGCCACGTCATCATCTTACGGGTATCCTCATGGTCAACCCAACTTCAATAACTCTCGCGGATACCCCTTGGGTTGACCTGACTTCAACAAAGGAGTGAGGTGAAGGTCAAGGTATCCATATGTCTGTAACGACAAGGGGGAATCTGAGGAATCATCCTCGCTGGATCCGTACTCAATGTAACCGTCAAGGTGACCTTGGAGGAATCACCCTTGATGGGTTCACACTTGAGGTGTTGCACGACAGAGTCATCATCGGGAGTGGTGAACGAGGAATCACCCTCTATAATCCATGACAGATTAGCTACACTACAGAGATATCATCGGGAGTGAGATACAAGGTATCACCCTCGACACTCGATAGTAGCTCTGCATAGTCGTACAACTAAAGGGGCGGGGTGCCGGTGATTTGTTGGCCTCTGCACGTCGATCACATTGATTGTGTCATACATAAGCAAAGCATGGCAACATGGACAAGGATGTGGGGCCACTGATGGATCACTAACCAACCTATACTAAGCATATATGATAATAGGTAAAATAACAACAGTAGGTTACAAAAGCAGACTATGTATTAGAATAGGAGATATCGAAAAACAGTAGCAAAATCTAATGCAAGCATGTGGGAGAAAGAATGGGCGATATAGGAATGATCAAGGGGGGTTTTCTTGCCTGGAAGCTTTGCTGAAAGGGATGCTCGTCAGGAGTGTAGTCATATCCGGGAGCAGCGTCGGTCCCGGATCTATCAAAGAGAAGAGGGGGAAGAAACAATAAATATAAAGCAAAAAAATGCATCACGATGCAAGACATGGCAACATGTTGTGCTAGGGGTGACCTAATGCAGTGCTACGCGTTACAGATGGAGCAGGAAAATATCTGGGAATATTTTCCCGGTTTTAGGCAGTTATCAGATAGACGATACGAAGGGGAAGGTTCCATGTTTGCAGTGTTGGAGGCATGTGACAGGTATATGGATGTCATAAACAAATTCATCTTATTTTTCTGATCATTTTTCATATATAAATTATTTTCATCCGAGTTATGATTGAATTTATATGAATTTTCAAAGTTTCAAACAATTTCTGAATTTATTTCGAAATTAATAGCAAAAGGCTATGCGCACACACTGAAGTGTACACAACAGCGTGCTACAGAGGCTGACATGTGGGGCCAGTTGACCAGGTCAACTACCCAGTCAGCAGGACCGTTAGCAGTCAACAGTCAAAGTTGACTAGTCGAAGGGTCCAGTGGGACCCACGTGTCATAGTCTATACCTTATCCATTTAGTTAATTCAGTTTAATTTGGCGGAGATGCCCGGCTGTTAGTGTCCGTTAGGTAGACCAATTAGGCAATTAAATTGACCTAACTAAATAACAGGGTCGCGAACCAATTCGTGGTTGGATGGTTAGAGGGACTGTGGTATCCTCAGCCCACCAGGGTTCAAATCCTGATGCTCGCATTTATTCCTAGATTTATTTCAGGATTTTCGGCGATGCGCATTTAGTGGGGGGGAGACGTTCCCGTCGACGACGAGGTGCCTATGGTGACTTCGTAAATTTCAAGATGATATGTCGGCTCAGTTTCGGAGGTGCTCATAGGGGTAGGGTGTGCATGTGTGCGTTCACAGGGGTGAGTGTATGCGCGTGTATATGAGCGCTTGTGTATGTACTGACGTTAAAAAAAACTAAATAACATGGCCGGCCCGATCTGGAAGGGACACAACCAACAGGGGGGTCTGCACACGCACGTGCAGCTAGTGGCCGGCCACGACGCAGCTTGGACACTACGAGCGAGGAGGTTGGTGGCAGTGGGCAGGCGGCAAAGGCGTGACTGGAGCGAGCAGTGGCAACGACAAGGCAACAACAAGGAACAATACTAGGTGTTGAGCGTACGTTGTCTACCACATGTGTATAGGACTTGGGTCTGTATTTATACTGTTGTACCTCTCTCTCTCTCCCCCTCGTATATTTGTACATCTTGGGAGACAAGTAGAGGCCGGTCCACCTTGTACCTATATATGTGCGTCATGCACACGATCAATGAATTATCGATGCATGCAATTCCTTCTTTCCAACTAACATGGTATCAGATAGCACGCCGATCCCTTTCCTCGCTTCTGCCTAAGCCCTCCTCGCCGCCGCCGCCCCTGTTGCGTTGCCGCCACCGCCGCTGTACACCGCTGCCGCGCCCTCCCCTACACTGCAGCCGCCGCCCCTCTTCCCCGCCGCTGATGCCCCTTCTCCCTAGACACCACACTCCCCCATCCTAACACTACCTGAGCCGCCGCCTCCAAAACCCTAACCCACCCGCGTCGCCGCCACCCTCCCAACACCGCCGCTCCCCATGGCGTCCCCCCTCTCCAACAACTCCAACCCCTTTGCTGGACCCGCGCCTAACGCCTCCGCCGTTCGTGATCTCGACATCCACACCCGTGTCCCCATCAAGCTCGACTAGTCCAACTCGTCATACTACGCATGGAAGACCTACTTCAACCTCCTCTTCCGTGAGTACTACCTCCTCAAGCACGTCGACGGGAGCGTTAATGCCGACCTCATGGCGGGCGATCCGAATTGGGCGGCTGTCGGTGTCAAAACCGGCGGATCTCGGGTAGGGGGTCCCGAATTGTGCGTCTAGGTGGATGGCAACAGGAGACAAGGGACACGATGTTTTTACCTAGGTTCGGGCCCTCTCGATGGAGGTAAAACCCTACTCCTGCTTGATTAATATTGATGATACGGGTAGTACAAGAGTAGATCTACCACGAGATCAGAGTGGCTAAACCCTAGAAGCTAGCCTATGGTATGATTGTTGTTCGTCCAATGGACTAAAACTCTCCGGTTTATATAGACACCGGAGAGGGCTAGGGTTACACAGAGTCGGTTACAATGGGAGGAGATCTTCATATCATATCGCCAAGCTTGCCTTCCACGCCAAGGAAAGTCCCATCCGGACACGGGACGGAGTCTTCAATCTTGTATCTTCATAGTCCGGGAGTCCGGCCAAAGGTCTTAGTCCGGCCATCCGGACACCCCCTAATCCGGGACTCCCTCAGTAGCCCCTAAACCAGGCTTCAATGACGGCGAGTCCGGCGCGCAAGTTGTCTTCGGCATTGCAAGGCAGGTTCCTCCTCCGAATATTCCATAGAAGATGTTGAACACCAGGGTAGTGTCCGGCTCTGCAAAATAAGTTCCACATTCCACCATAGAGAGAATAATATTTGTATCAATTGGATCTGCTGACGTATTCCACGGCGTGACATCATGCCATGGCCAGGCTTTTATTCATTTTACTGTTCCACCTCAGCGCGTTTAGCGAGGCGGTTTCCTTGGCACGTCTTGTCAAAGCATAGATCGTGTCCCCTTATTCCGGGATTCTCATCAATACGGGCGTGGGTAACCCAACCGCGCCATTAACCGCGGTGCTTGGGAGATAAGCGAGTTTTATTAGGCCGGTGAGGGCTTGTAGTTTCGGCTGCCCATATAAGGGGATAAGAATCCGCCCTTTCCATTCACGCCTTCTTCCTCCTTTGCTTATCCGTCCCTGCGCGCTCGAGCTCCAACGCCCAAGCCCGCACTTCCCACCTCAACCTTCTCCGATCATGTCCGGAGCGGGAGGTAGATGGATGGCCTCCTCCGTCATGGAGGGACAAATCAAAAAGCTGAGGAAGGCCAGATACCTGTCTGACGACATCGCGCACCAGCTTCCAGATGTGGGGCAACTCATCCCCACCCCCAGGCCCCATGAGAGGGTTGTTTTTCTTCCCCATTTCCTCCGTGGACTGGGTTTTCCTCTTCACCCATTTGTCCGGGGGCTCATGTTCTACTACGGCCTGGACTTCCACGGTCTGGCCCCGAACTTTATCCTCAACATCTCGACGTTCATTATCGTGTGTGAGGCCTTCCTCTGCATCCAGCCCACTTCGGCTTATGGCTGAAGACTTTTAATGTCAAGCCGAAAGTGGTGAGCGGCCGCCAAGCGGAGTGCGGAGGTGCCATGGTGGGCCGGATGGCCAACGTCCTATGGCTCGAGGGCTCCTTCGTGGAGACAATAAAAGGATGGCAATCGGGGTGGTTCTACATCACCGAGCCACGCGACCCTAAATGGGAAGCGGCCCCCGAATTCCGATCTGGTTTTCCCACACGGCTCACCTCCTGGAAAGAGACGGGCCTAAAGTGGGGAGATTCGGAAGAGCTGACCGGACTCCAAACCTGCGTCAAAAAGCTAGTGAGCAAGAACCTCAAGCTCGTCAACGTAGTCCAGGTCATGCTTATCCGCCGGGTCCTCCCATGCCAACAACGGGCCTTCAAATTGTGGGAGTTCGATCCGGCACAACACCCAACCTTGAGCGGGCTCTTCGACACCACGTACGAAGATGCCTGGAAGGTGATGTTCAAGGGTGCCGAGGCCCTCGCGTCTGCTACCGAGGATCGCGGATTCAGCTCGCGGTGCCAGGCCAACGAGGTAAGCTATTCTACCCTTTACGGGACCTTTTGTCTTTCATAGTTTGACTCTATGTAGGATCTAAAGTCCCCTACCTTTGACAGGACTGGCTGAAGAAGTCCGGGCAGGTTATCTGTCTGGCTCCCCTACCAGAAGACCCAGCGGACGCCCAATTGACAGGGCTGCTGGTTCCGGCACCCCACGTGGTGCCGGAAAAGAAGGCCAAGAATAAGGCCACGGGGACCCGAAAGAGTTCCCGGCACCTGGCGGTGTCGGATTCGCCCGACAACCCCGATGCACCCTCCGCCACCGAAGACGAGGAGGAAGAAGAAGAAGAAGAAGATGCCTCTCCCCCTCCAACGGGGGGAGGAAAGAAAAGAAAGGCCACCCCAACTGGGGAAGCCGGAGGGTCCAAGAAGGGGAAGATCCTTCTACCGGACTACGCCTCCGATGCCGAAGACGGCGGGGAGGAATGGCCATCCAGGGTCAAGCCCCTGGCAAAATCGTAAGTGTCCAGCTACCCGAATGACTTATTGCACTCCTCTATTATTTGGTAGCTTCTGACGCCGAATTTAATTATGCAGTCCACCTAGAGCTTAGCTCGGCGATTCGTCGAGCGGCTCCCTGAATTCGTCGGATGTGAATAGCGCTTCACTTCCGACGGCCTCCTCCCCGCTCCCTGCGGACGATGCCGAGGTGGGGTCCCGAAAGGGACTAAACCAGGAGGAGGAGGTCCTGGAGGCGCCGCAAGGCGATCTCCCGGACTCCAGGCCTGAAGGGGGTAAAGCCCCGGAGGGATCTAAGTCCGGCCCCGGGCCGGACACTGCTCCGGAACCATCAACGGTTTCAGAGTCCGACAGGTGGCGCCTTCATAAGAAGGGCAAGCCTACGACGCCGGTGACCCCCGTCCATCCGGAGGCGCCGGACAATTTGTTGGAGGTGCTTAACGGCGCCTCCATCGACGAGGAACACCGCACAGTTATGAGTGCGGTGATCCAGAAGGTTCAGTCCGCCAAGAGCGGGCTGACAGAAGCCTGTACAAGCCTATTAACAGGCTTTGAGGTATGTGGTAAAAAACATATAAAAATATTACTGCATAGACAGTAGCCCCTGATGCTTAGTTCGGCGTTCGGAAAGAAAAGCCGAGTTGAGGATCTAAAAAGATATACGCAGGAGTCTAATAGAAATGTGTCAATTGGGAATGCAGGCTGTGCTGCTGACCTCTGCCGCACTGACTGCGGAGGTCAATGCATTGAAGGAAAGCCTCGAGTGGTCCGAGAGCAAGCTCGGCCGTGCCAAGAAGCAGCACAAGGATAAAGAGGGTACATAGTACTGCCTGTAAATGTATATAGAAATACTTGGTTGCAAATAATGACAGGACCAACGTAAATGTTGTAGGAGCCACGATCGAGGTGGCGACCCTGAAGAAGGCGGTCTCCAAGGCCGAAAAAAGTGCGGCCTTGGAGCGCACCGAGCGAGAGAAGCAGGAGGCGCGGGTGGCGGAGGTGCGGCAAGAGCTCCAGGCTCTCATGGAAAAACACGAGAGTTTGGAGCGTGACTCGAAGACTCGAGAGTCCAAGCTTGCCTTGGCTCTTGAGAGTGCCAAGACCGCTAAGGCCAAAGCCCAGAAGGCCCTTCAAGAGATCGAGGCGATGAAGAAGATAGCGGCGGGTAAGGCATTCTTTATGCAAAGCAAAAATATAAAAGTTAATTATCTGCTACTTACCCGAATTCGGAGCTCTCATGGAGCATTCGCCGATCTGCCCCGTAGTGTGTCTGATGCCGTCGCACATTACCGAGCCGAAGAGGGGAGCTCGATGGAAAAAGTATTCTGGTCTCAGTATGCTGAGGCCGAACATCCGGTGCCCCTGAGCGATCAGCTGAAGCAGCTGGTCGAGCTCCACAAGGTGGCCGAACAGGCCATGAAGGGCCTCATAGCTCGGTTATGGCCTGGAGAAGCCATGCCTGGGAGCTACTTCGATCTGGTCCGGCGGCTGGTGGACGCGTGTCCGTGGATTGAGGTCGTCAAGCGCTCCATTTGTATCGAAGGTGCCCGTCGGGCCCTTGCCCGTGCTAAAGTGCACTGGGGCAAGCTGGACGCGGAGAAGCTTTTGATAGACGCGCCACCACCGGGCAAGGAGTATCGCACGCCCGAGATGTATTATAATGGCGTCCTGAAGGGTGCCCACCGTATAGCGGATGAGTGCTCCAAAGATGTAATTTTTGAGTAGACTCGCATTTGTTATCTTGTACGCTAAAACTTTGTTCATATGCGTTAAGCAACGCTTGTTAATTTAAAATATTACCTTCTGTGCGGCCGTTTATCAAATATGAGAGATGCAAGTCGTCGGCTTCGACCCCCATGCCACGAGTGCTGGGGTGTTCGGGATAAACTTGAGCGCTCTTGTTCCCATTCTTGGGTCCATCTAGGGAGGCGCTCAGCACAACGAACCAGGCCGTCGGACTTATGATGCTTTATCACTCTCACTTAGCCATAGAATTCTATAATTTTAAATTTCGTGAAGCCCCTAGTATTCGAAAGACCGAGTTCGGGGCGCTATCCACGCCTAGGCCGGATAAGTCTGGTTCCTCGCTCTAAGCGGCATAAGTCTTTAAGGACTCGTAAAACCTTGCGAACAGCGACCGGTCTCTCGCACTATCATGACAGTCAGATTTAGCTTTCTCTACTGAGGTGTTAACCCAGCTCAACTGGGGCACAATCGCAGTAGTTCTCCCAGCGCTACCTTAGCCAACATTGCGGAACGTAAGGTACCAAAACATGGGAGCCGGGCAAACCCAACTATTGACCAAAGACATGATTCGGAGCCGATGCATATAGTGCTATAAGTTCGGGGTGCCACACTCATGAGAGTGTTCGGTCTTTTCACACCATGTTATGGGGTGTTTTAAGCCCCTGGTGTATTGTCCGTACCAAAGTGTACGGTTGCAGAATATCATGACTGAACATATTTGTATATAAAAAATAGATATGTACAATAATAGAGAAGAGCTATATATTGTTTATTAAAAAAGGGCTGCTGCGAAAGCAGAACGATACAAGAAGTGCGATAAGCAAGAGATGGGAGTATTTGACATGCTCCCCTCCAGGGGCAAGCTGCGGGATTGTAAGTAAAACAGGTATTAAACTCGTTATAGAGACCACCTGGACGTTTGACGTGGCTTGCTCTTTCCCTGGCTGTTGCATCGTGTGTTCGGCGAGTGTATTGTCGGACATGCCTTCCGAATAGTTGGGTCCTGAAAGAAGGAAAACGGCAAAATAGGGAGCCCCTTAGTGCGGTTGAGCCGCATTCTGGGTGTGCCGTAGTTGTGCCCCTCCCCTTATGCCCATGGTTTCTCTAAGGCGTAATTATGTACGCGTGGTACCAGTATCGCCATTTGGCGGGGGCTGGGGTTGGGGCCGCACTGCTATGCTTGCTCGAGACGTGCCAGCCGGATTTGTTGTTGGTTACTTCGGGCTTGCTTGACGTTGTCCGAACGTTTGACGCCTGGATTGGAGAACTGCCTTGAGAGGCTACTCTGTACTTCCGCCGCCAGGGCCACCATGTGCTCCTCTGTTCGGAGAGAGCGTTCGGTGTTTCCGTTTACCGTGATGACTCCGCGAGGTCCTGGCATCTTGAGCTTGAGATATGCGTTGTGCGGCACCGTATTGAATTTTGCAAATGTGGTTCGTCCAAGCAGGGCGTGATAGCCACTGTGGAATGGGACTATGTCGAAGATTAACTCTTCGCTCTGGAAGTTATCCGGGGATCCGAAGACCACTTCGAGTGTAACCGAGCTTGTACAGCTGGCCTCTACACCTGGTATGACGCCTTTGAAGGTTGTCTTTGTGGGTTTAATCCTTGAAGGATCGATGCCCATTTTTCGCACTGTGTCCTGGTAAAGCAGGTTCAGGCTGTTGCCGCCGTCCATTAGGACTCTGGTAAGGTGAAATCTGTCGATAATTGGGTCTAGGACCAATGCGGCGAATCCACTGTGACGGATGCTGGTGGGATGGTCCCTTCGATCGAAGGTGATCGGGCAGGAGGACCATGGGTTGAACTTTGGGGCGACTGGCTCCAACGCATAGACGTCCTTGAGAGCATGCTTCCGCTCCCTTTTGGGGATGTGGGTTGCGTATATCATGTTCATCGTCCGAACTTGCGGGGGAAATCCCTTCTGTCCTTTGTTGTTTGGTGGCTGGGGCTCCTCCTCGTCATCACTATGTAGCCCCTTGTCTCTGGTTTCGGTGCTTAACTTGCCTGCCTGCTTGAACACCCAACAATCCCTGTTGGTGTGATTGGCTGGCTATTCGGGGGTGCCGTGTATCTGGCACGAGCGATCGAGTATCCGGTCTAAGCTGGATGGGCCCGGAGGGTTTCTTTTGAATGGCTTCTTCCGCTGACCGGGTTTAGAGCCTCTGAATCTGGCATTGACTACCGTATCTTCAGTATTGTCACCGTTAATGCGGCGCTTATGCTTGTTGCGACGTGACCTGCCGTTGTTGTCCTTGGTATCCGAATTGCCGGGGCTCTTGGTTATATTGTTGCTACGAGCCAGCTAGCTGTCTTCTCCCGCACAAAAGCGGGTCATGAGTGTCGTGAGGGCTGCCATAGGTTTGGGCTTTTCCTGTCCTAGGTGCCGGGCAAGCTGTAACACCCACGATGCGGCTATATCTCCCACGTGTCGAAGCACGACTTAGAGGCATAACCGCATGGTGGTTTTGTCGCAAGAAGGGCCATCTTCACACAATCCCATGTAATGAACAAGAATGGGATAAAGAGAGTTGGCTTACAATCGCCACTTCACACAATACATAAATTAAGATCATACATCATTCAAAGTACACTCATAGATTGGCTACGGTCAAGTTCAAATGAAAAGAAGACAACCCCAAATGCTAGATCCCCGATCGTCCCGACTGGGCTCCTCTACTGATCATCTGGAAACGATACATAGTAATGACCAAGGGCCTCATCAAATTCCCACTTCAGCTCAGTTGCGCCATCTGCGCCAGTATCCTCGGCACCTGCATCTATTTTGGTAGAATCTGTGAGTCACGAGGACTCAGCAATCTCACACCCGCGAGATCAAGACTATTTAAGCTCATAGGTAGGTAAGGGGTAATATGGTGGAGCTGCAGCAAGCGCTAAGCAAATATGGTGGCTAACATACGCAAGTGAGAGCGAGAAGAGAAGCAACGCATCGGTCGAGAAACTAGAAGCGATCAAGAAGTGATCCTGGAACTACTTACGTCAAGCATAACTCAAACCGTGTTCACTTCCCGGACTCCGCCGAGAAGAGACCATCACGGCTACACACGCGGTCGATGCATTTTAATGAAGTCAAGTGTCAAGTTATCTACAACCGGACATTAACAAATTCCCATCTGCCTCATAACCGTGGGCACGGCTTTCGAAAGATTATATACCCTGCAGGGGTGTCCCAACTCAGCCCATCACAAGCTCTCACGGTCAACGAAGGATAAACCTTCTCCCGGGAAGACCCGATCAGTCTCGGAATCCCGGTTCACAAAACATTTCGACAATGGTAAAACAAGACCAGCAAAGCCACCCGATGCGCCGACAAATCCCGATAGGAGCTGCGCATATCTCGTTCCTAGGGCACACCGGATTGTCCAAACTTCCGATAGGCCAGCCCAGAGTTGCCCCTGGTGGCCACCGGCGGTTGACAGGTTGGACCAACACTCACGACGAGCACTGGCCCGGGGGGTAAATAAAGATGACCCTTGGGCTCGCGAAAACCCAAGGGAAAAGGGCTTAGGTGGCAAATGGTAAAACCAAGGTTGGGCCTTGATGGAGGAGTTTTATTCAAAGCTAACTGTTAAGGGGGTCTCATAAATCACCCAACCGTGTAAGGAACGCAAAATCAAGGAACATAACACCGATATGACGGAAACTAAGGCGGCAAGAGTGGAACAAGTCACCAGGCATAAGGCCGAGCCTTCCACCCTTTACCAAGTATGTAAGGTGCATTAATTTAAACAGGAGATATTGTGATATCCCAAAATATCCATGTTTCGACCGGGAACAAACTTCATCTTCACCTGCAACTAACAGCGCTATAAGAGGGGCTGAGAAAAAGCGGTGACATAGCCAAACAACAGTTGCTAGGACAGGGTGGTTAGAGGTTTGACATGGCAATAGGGAGGCATAGTAAACAAAGGCAGGTAGGGCTAATATAGCGATAGAGCGAGTACTAGCAAGCAGAGATAGAAGTGATATCGAAGGTATGATCATCTTGCCTGCAATGTTCTCAGAGTTGTCGAAGGCTTGATCCTCGTTAGCGTACTCAACAGGTTCCTCGTGCACGTACTTGTCTTCCGGCTCTACCCAAAGCAAGAACACAAGCAAGGAACCACAATAAATCACGGTGCAATGCACAAACAACATGATGCAATACATGTCAAGATATGTGAGATGTGATATGCAATGCTTATGCGTGCTTTGGAAGGAAAGATGATGAACAAGGCATCAACTTGGCAAACCAAGTATGCCGCTGGAAAGATGAGATGATTTCGGTTGAAATCGATATAAAGATCACCGGGAACGGATGCACGGTTTGCAAATGGCAAGCAAAACAAGAATGGCACAAAGCTGCGATTAACAGCATGATGCTACTTAGCATGCAACAAGAAACTATGCTACAGCACCCCAACATGAAAACAAAGCATATGGCAGTGATCTACAGGAGATGCTTTACAAAAGAGGAACACTGAGCTACGGCTAAATCACATCCTAACAGGTTCAAACAAGCATGGAGGAAGTGCAAAAAATATCAGGTTGGACATGGCATAAACAGCATCATGAAGCAATGTTCAGAGCAAGTTATCAACATGCTACAGGAACTTATAATAGCAAAGCAAGGCATGGCATGAATCCACTCAAAGCATAGATCAAAAGTCCCTTACTGACCATAAGCCAAAAAGGATCAGAAAATATGATGGCACCCACGTAAACATAGCAAGTTTCGTTAACAGATTCAGCAAACAAAGCATGGCATTGACATAATTACGAAGGCACCTTCGCGAGCTCGATGCACTCACTACAGAGCATCCCATGATAAACTAAGCATACATCCATCAAGAAAACATGTCATAGAAGCTATACATGGCAAGAAACAACATCATAGCATACACGGATCAACTACAACAACCTTGGCCAAATTGAATAACATGTAAACAATCTGCCAGGAAACATTTTGAAGCAAAAGTAGAGCACGAAAATGACATGCTAGACTACTCCATAATTGCAACCAGGACCATGGATGGATAGAGCATAACCATGTTTTCAAAACACCCTTACTGAAGTATCTCAAATTATGCATGGATCTCTCTGTAGCAACATGTTTACATGGCATCAAAATTACAGCAGAACAGGAACTAAAATCAGCATTATCACGAAGCCTAGTTTGCATGCTTGTGCTAGTCACCACATTGATCACAAAAATACATGGTAAGATCCTCTGTAAAGAAGACATAGCCTAGTTCAAAACACACTTAGGGACCAAGTCCATAGGATGCACACATCAATCATGGCAAAAATGACAAAAGAGCTCATGCTGATAAGAATCTGAAACTAACATTATAAAGCCCTCTTCCAACAGCATTTCGGGCATCAATATGAGCTCAAATGTAAATGGTGCATTGAGATGAAATGATGTACTCTTCGAGACGAACAATTTGGTATGCTACACACCCAAAACCGAGCCACGGGTGCGAAGATGTGATGCGATGAAGATGCAACAATTTTTATAGCATATAAGGACTTAGACGAAAAACGGGGGGGAGAAGTCAACCGCTGTGGATCCGATCTGATCCGGAGCGCGCGGACTTCGAGGACGACGCTGGAGATGGAGCTCGGGGCGGCCGGAGTCGGAGGCGGCGCGGGCGAGGAGGTCCGGCGG
>NC_041385.1:439917597-439940566 GCF_002162155.2 Triticum dicoccoides
GGCGGCCGGCGCCGGAGAGGGCTTCGGGCGGCGGAGGCGCGCGGCTCCGGCCGGGCGGCGCGCGGGGTGCGGGCGAGGCCGGGCGGCGCACGAGGCGGGCGGCGATGGCGGCGGAGGACGACGGCGGTGGCGGAGAGGCCGGCGGCGAGGCGGCGGCGGAGGCCGGCAACGGCGTCGGGCGCAGCTGCGCGAAGGAGGCAGCGGGCGCGGAGGCGCGCGGGCCGGGAAGGCCCCGCCTGGGCCCGGCGGGCCGGCGGCGCGGGGGCGCGGCGGAGGCCACGTGGCGGCGCCTGATTCGCCGGGGGCGCGGCGGCGGACGTATTCGGCTCGCCCGGACGTGTCCGGCGGCGGAGGAGGAGCGGGCTAGGGTTTGGGGATCCGGAAATTCGGGGGAGTGCACATATTTATAGGTAGAGGGAGCTAGGAGTGTCCAAATGAGGTGCGGTTTTCGCCCACACGATCGTGATCCAACGACGGAGAGCGTTGAAGTGACTTAGATGGGTTATTGGGCTGTTTTGGAGGGGTGTTGGGCTGCAACTCAAAAGAGGCCTTTGCGGATACGCGGTTAACCGTTGGAGTACCAAACGAGCTCCAAATGACCCGAAACTTTACAGGTGGTCTACCGGTGCTATACCAGGGCCACTTGGCAAGGCTCGGTCCATTCCGAGAATGTTCAACACCCGCACACGAAAAGAGACAAGAGGGGTGCGCCGGTGCATGTGGGAGTGTCGGATGGCGAAACGGACAATGGGAAAAATGCTCGGATGCATGAGACGAACACGTATGCAAATGAGATGCACATGATGACATCATATGATATGCATGACATGAATAAAATGCGAAAAAAAGACAAAACCCAACCACGAAGGGAATATCATATCACATAGCCGAAAATGGCAAGAGTTGGAGATACAAAGATGGAAAGTTACATCCGGGGTGTTACAACACTCCACCACTACAAGAGGAGCTCGTCCCGAGATCTAAGACTGAAAGAACTCCGGATATTCGGCACGGAGGTGATCCTCGCGCTCCCAGGTGGCTTCTCGGTCGGAATGTTGTGACCACTTCACTTTCAGGAATTTGATTGACTTGTTGCGAGTCTTGCGCTCGGTTTCTTCAAGAATAGCAACGGGGTGCTCATGATAAGAAAGATCTTCTTGGAGGCCGATTTCTTCGAAGTTGATAGTGCGCTCAGGAGTCTTGAAGCCCTTGCGAAGCTGTGACACGTGAAACACATCGTGCACGTTTGCAAAGTTGGATGGAAGCTCAAGTTGATAGGCGAGGTCGCCTCTTTTGCCAATGATCTTGAAAGGACCCACGTATCTAGGGGCAAGCTTCCCTTTGATACCGAAGCGACGAGTGCCTTTCATTGGAGAGACGCGGAGGTAGACATGGTCTTCGATTTCAAAAGCCAAGTCACGGTGCTTGCTATCATAGTAACTCTTTTGTCACGATTGCGCGGCTTTGAGATTCTCACGAATGACTTTGCACATTTCTTCGGCTTCTGTGATCAAGTCGTTGCCAAGAAGTTGGCGTTCACCTGTCTCAGACCAATTGAGAGGAGTACGACACTTTCTGCCATAGAGAATTTTGAATGGGGCCTTGCCCGAACTCGCTTGGAAGCTGTTGTTGTATGAGAACTCGGCATATGGAAGACAATCTTCCCACTTCATACCAAAAGAGATGACACAAGCCCTGAGCATATCTTCAAGGATTTGATTGACTCGCTCGACTTGGCCACTTGTTTGAGGATGGAAAGCTGTGCTGAAACGAATGTTGCTGCCCATGGCCTTCTGAAAGGAGTCCCAGAACTTAGAAGTGAAGATGCTTCCATGATCTGAAGATATCAATTGTGGAATGCCGTGCAATGAGACAATTCTGGAGGTGTATAGCTCTGCCAGCTGAGCTGCTGTGATAGATTCTTTGATAGGAAGAAAATGAGCCACTTCGGTAAGCTTGTCAATGACAACGAAGATAGCATCATTTCCACGCTTGGACTTAGGAAAACCAGTCACGAAGTCCATCTCGATATGGTCAAACTTCCATTCCGGAATAGCAAGATGTTGGAGGAGACCAGCTGGTCGTTGGTGTTATGCTTTGACTCTTCTGCAGACATCACATTCATTCACGAATTGAGCAATTTCTCGCTTCATTCGAGTCCACCAATATGACTGCTTGAGGTCATGGTACATCTTTATACTTCCAGGATGAATGGATAGGAGGGAATTGTGTGCCTCATTCATGATGACTTTTCTCAGATCACCTTTTGGAACCACAATTCGATCCTCGAAGAAAAGAGTATCTTTGTCATCCAAGCGATAACACTTGTATTTGGGAATGCCCTTGTCAATACCACGTTTCACCTTCTTCACCATGGTATCCAGGAGTTGTGCCTCACGAATTTGATCTTCCAAAGTAGGAGAGACTATGAGGTTGGAAAGAAAGCCTTGAGGAACAACTTGAAGATTCTGCTTGCGGAAGGCTTCACAAAGATCCGGTTGAAACGGCTTGAGAATTAGACTATTGCAATAAGCCTTTCTACTCAGAGCATCTGCAATCACATTCGCCTTGCCAGGAGTATATTCGATACTCGGATTGTACTCTTGAATCATTTCGACCCATCGAGTTTGCCTGAGATTAAGGTTGGGTTGAGTGAAGATATACTTGAGGCTCTTGTGATCGGTGAAAATGTCCACTTGCCTTCCCAATAAGAGATGTCTCCATGTTATCAATGCATGGACCACTGCCGCTAACTCAAGATCGTGAGTGGGGTAGTTCTTTTCGTTGGGCTTCAACTGACGAGAGGTATAGGCCACAACTTTCTTCTCTTGCATCAATACAGCACCGAGACCTTGAAGGGAAGCATCACAAAAAACTTCGAATGGCTTGGATTCATCAGGAGGAGTCAAGACAGGAGCTGTGACTAGCTTCTCTTTGAGGGTGTTGAACGCGACGTCACACTCAGGCGTCCAGACATACTTGACATGCTTCTGGAGGAGGTTGGAAAGAGGCTTTGCAATCTTAGAGAAGTTCTCAATGAATCTTCGGCAATAGCTTGCAAGACCAAGAAAGCTGCGGAGCTGTTTGACATTCTGAGGAGGTTCCCAATTCAGAACTGCAGAAACCTTCACGGGATTAACTGCAATGCCCTTGGCAGAGATGATATGACCAATATAAAGAACTTCATCAAGCCAGAACTCACATTTGGAAAACTTCGCATAGAATTGATGCTCTCTGAGCTTGTCGAGTACCAATCGCAAATGTTTGGCATGATCCGACTTATTCTTGGAGAAGACCAAAATATCATCGAGATACACCAGAACGAATTCATTGGTGTAGGGGTTGAAGATAAAGTTCATCATGCGAGAGAATGTTGGAGGAGCATTGACAAGGCCAAAAGACATGACAGTATATTCATAAGAACCATAGCTTGTTCTAAATGCTGTCTTGGGAATATCTTGTTCACGAATGCGAATCTGATGATACCCCATACGAAGGTCAAGCTTGGAGAAGACGAAGGTCAAGCTTGGAGAAGACTTTAGCCCCTTTGAGTTGCTCGAAAAGCTCGTTGATGTTGGGAAGTGGATACTTGTTCTTGATTGTCTTCTTGTTCAATGGACGGTAATCGACGCAAAGTCGGTCCGTGCCATCCTTCTTCTGGACAAAAAGAACTCCACAACCCCATGGGGAAGAACTCGGTCTGATCAAACCCAGACGCTCTTGTTCATCGAGCTGCTTCTTCAATTCCTTCAGCTCCTTGGGTCCAAGCTTGTAAGGACGCTTGCAAACAGGTTCTGTTCTAGGTTCAAGATCAATAACGAACTCGACTGGCCGATGAGGAGGCATACCCGGAAGCTCTTCTGGAAAGACATCTTGGTACTCACAAACGACTGGAATTTGAGAAATAGCATCCAATTCTCCCTTCTCATTGAGAGAAAACAACTGAATGGTTTCATCGCGAGCAGCATAGATGATAACATCCTCAGAAGGGTGTGTCAATTGAATTTGCCTAGCCGCACAATCAAGCTGAGCCTTGTGCTTAGAAAGCCAATCCATCCCGAGAATTAGATCAATATCAGAATCGCCAAGAACAACTGGAGAAGACAGAAATTTATAGTCGCCCATCTGGATGGAAACATCCGGAACCATGGAGCTTGCGTTCATGAATTTACCCGGAGAGACAACTGATAACGGTCTAGGCAAATATTGAAAAAACCATCTCATGCTTAGATGAAAAAGGTCTTGAGATGAAACTATGCGATGCACCAGTATCAAATAAAACTTTTGCAGGAATATCATTAACTAGAAGATTACCGATAATCACATCTAAAGAATCCTCTGCCTGAGCTGCATTCAACATGTTGACCTTTGCAAACTTGGAATTATGCTTGACCACTGCATTGCTTGAAGATCTCACAAGAGTTGGAGGAGGAAGGCGCCTTCGATTAAAGCATTTGATCGTGTAGTGACCTTTCTGCTGGCACTTGTCGCAAGTCACTTCTGAGAGCGGATGATGATAAGGAGCATTCGACTTTGAAGCTTGAGGCTGAGACTTGTTCTGATAGCTTGGGTTGGGTGGGTGGGAAGATCCATGACCACCTGAGTTCTTCTGTTGGTAAGGCTGACGAAACGGAGGAGGAGGCAGGTAGAACTTCTGTTGCTTAGCTGCCACTTGTGAGGAAGAAGAAGATTGCACTGCATCCCTGATTCTCTTCTTAGAAGCCTCACACTTGAGCTGAGCACCTTCTTGCTTGAGTGCCATATTGTAGAATTGATCAAACTGAGTAGGCTCAACAAGAACGAGAGCTAACTACAGATCCTCTCTAAGGCCACCTCTTAACTGATAGATCATACTTTTCTCATCTGGAACATCTTGCTTAGCAAAGCGAGAAAGTTTCTGAAACTGCTTGTTGTATTCGTACACTGACATGTTGCCTTGCTTGAGATTGCGGAACTCCTCACGCTTTCTCTCAACAACACTGGTAGGAATATGGTGAGCTTTAAAGTCCCGACAGAAGTCAGTCCAAGTAATCACTCGACCACCTCTGGAATCCTTGTATTGCTGGAACCAATCAGCTGCTTGATCCTTGAGCTGAAAAGAAGCGAACTTGACATAGTCCTCAGGCCTGACATTGCTGCATTCAAAATGCTTGTTGATATCCACGAGCCAATCATCGGCGTCTGTGGCCTCGACACAGTAGCTGAAAGACTTCGGCTGATTTGCCAGGAACTGGTTGAGGGTAGGAAATAGAGGCTGATGATTGAACTGCCCTTGACCTTGATTCCCTTGGTTGCCTTGGCCTTGGTTGCGCTCTTGCATGAGCTGGATCATCATCTGAGCATGGGCGTTAGAGGCTGCCATCAAAGCTTGCCATGCCTCCAGAGGTGGAGGTGGAGGTGGAGGGTTTGCCTGACTCCCATCATTGTGTTCCGGATTCTGACGCGTTGGCGGAGCCATCCCGAAGAGGTTGACATCCATTAGCATCTTGATAAACAGATAGATAAGTTGAATCAACGGATAGAAATTGCAACATATAGTCTTCACAATAAACATTCAAACAAAGATGAACGAATGAATTCCAAAGTAAACATCACACGTCCATACAGGTGAGAAGCCACTTGATAAGAGATTGATGAATGAAATAAACAAGGTACAACTGGAACAAATAAGTGGTAAGGATTACCCAATCACAAACCAAATATCTGCGGGAAGAAATGCTAGAGCTACTTGAATCCCACCTATAAACTCCCGAAAATTTCTGGTTATGCAATCAGGTGTTGGGGATACAGGGGAAGCAATATATCTCACCCAAACTAACAATCCCTACATCCAGCTGTATCCATCCGTCAACACATAACCAAGAAACCTTCGGAAATCGTGTACCTCAACCTTCGAAAAGCATCCGTTATACGAGTTATGGCAATACTCCCGAGCTCGCCCCAGTACTGGGTTATCGGGGTTATCTCACCAACAACTGTACAAAAGAGATTTTCGATGTCGGCAAAGCTCAGGTATTCCAGAACTGCAACGATAAAATTGTGACGACAACACCTCAGAGCTCGACTCCCCGGGTCAAAGCCACAAAAATAGATAGGAGGCACCAAGAACAATGTTCTCGTCACAAAACCATCGAAACGATTCCAAGATACCCGCGTGATCCTAAAAAAAATTTAGTGAAATTTGAGAAGAGGACAGTCAAAACATCTACGTCACGAGACCTCACCAGAGCGACGAAGGGACTGAGGAGTAAAAAGAATCCTACTCTCCGATATATATAATCCTAAGACTCAAAACATTTTTGTTCTAGACTCAACATCGCCAGCAAACAATCAAGTAGGGGGCTCCTAAGTCGGGGATGGCTCTGATTACCAACTTGTGACACCCATGCTTCGGCTATATCTCCCACGTGTCGAAGCACGAATTAGAGGCATAACCGCATGGTGGTTTTGTCGCAAGAAGGGTCATCTTCACACAATCCCATGTAATGAACAAGAATGGGATAAAGAGAGTTGGCTTACAATCGCCACTTCACACAATACATAAATTAAGATCATACATCATTCAAAGTACACTCATAGATCGGCTACGGTCAAGTTCAAATGAAAAGAAGACAACCCCAAATGCTAGATCCCCGATCGTCCCGACTGGGCTCCTCTACTGATCATCTGGAACCGATACATAGTAACGACCAAGGGCCTCATCAAATTCCCACTTCAGCTTAGTTGCGCCATCTGCGCCAGTATCCTCGGCACCTGCATCTGTTTTGGTAGAATCTGTGAGTCACGAGGACTCAGCAATCTCACACCCGCGAGATCAAGACTATTTAAGCTCATAGGTAGGTAAGGGGTAATATGGTGGAGCTGCAGCAAGCGCTAAGAAAATATGGTGGCTAACATATGCAAGTGAGAGCGAGAAGAGAAGCAACGCATCGATCGAGAAATTAGAAGCGATCAAGAAGTGATCCTGAAACTACTTACATCAAGCATAACTCAAACCGTGTTCACTTCCCGGACTCCGCCGAGAAGAGACCATCACGGCTACACACGCGGTTGATGCATTCTAATGAAGTCAAGTGTCAAGTTATCTACAACCGGACATCAACAAATTCCCATCTGCCTCATAACCGCGGGCACGGCTTTCGAAAGATTATATACCCTGCAGGGGTGTCCCAACTCAGCCCATCACAAGCTCTCACGGTCAACGAAGGATAAACCTTCTCCCGGGAAGACCCGATCAGTCTCGGAATCCCGGTTCGCAAAACATTTCGACAATGGTAAAACAAGACCAGCAAAGCCACCCGATGCGCCGACAAATCCCGATAGGAGCTGCGCATATCTTGTTCTCAGGGCACACCGGATTGTCCAAACTTCCGATAGGCCGGCCCAGAGTTGCCCCTGGTGGCCACCGGCGGTTGACAGGTTGGACCAACACTCACGACGAGCACTGGCCCGGGGGGGGGGGGTAAATAAAGATGACCCTTGGGCTCGCGAAAACCCAAGGGAAAAGGGCTTAGGTGGCAAATGGTAAAATCAAGGTTGGGCCTTGCTGGAGGAGTTTTATTCAAAGCAAACTGTTAAGGAGGTCCCATAAATCACCCAACCGTGTAAGGAACGCAAAATCAAGGAACATAACACTGATATGACGGAAACTAAGGCGGCAAGAGTGGAACAATTCACCAGGCATAAGGCTGAGCCTTCCACCCTTTACCAAGTATATAAGGTGCATTAATTTAAATAGGAGATATTGTGATATCCCAAAATATCCATGTTCCGACCAGGAACAAACTTCATCTTCACCTGCAACTAACAACGCTATAAGAGGGGCTGAGCAAAAGCGGTGACATAGACAAACAACGGTTGCTAGGACAGGGTGGTTAGAGGTTTGACATGGCAATAGGGAGGCATGGTAAACAAAGGCATGTAGGGCTAATATAGCGATAGAGCGAGTACTAGCAAGTAGAGATAGAAGTGATATCGAAGGTATGATCATCTTGCCTGCAAGGTTCTCAGAGTTGTCGAAGGCTTGATCCTCGTTAGCATACTCAACAGGTTCCTCGTGCACGTACTCGTCTCCCGGCTCTACCCAAAGCAAGAACACAAGCAAGGAACCACAATAAATCACGGTGCAATGCACAAACAACTAATGCAATACATGTCAAGATATGCGAGATGTGATATGCAATGCTTATGCGTGCTTCGGAAGGAAAGATGATGAACAAGGCATCAACTTGGCAAACCAAGTATGCCGCTGGAAAGATGAGATGATTTCGGTTGAAATCGATATAAAGATCACCGGGAACGGATGCACGGTTTGCAAATGGCAAGCAAAACAAGAATGGCACAAAGCTGCGATTAACAGCACGATGCTACTTAGCATGCAACAAGAAACTATGCTACAGCACCCCAACATGGAAACAAAGCATATGGCAGTGATCACAGGAGATGCTTTATAAAAGAGGAACACTGAGCTATGGCTAAATCACATCATAACAGGTTCAAACAAGCATGGAGGAAGTGCAAAAAATATCAGGTTGGACATGGCATAAACAGCATCACGAAGCAATGTTCAGAGCAAGTTATCAACATGCTACAGGAACTTATAATAGCAAAGCAAGGCATGGCATGAATCTAATCAAATCATAGATCAAAAGTCCCTTACTGACCATAAGCCAAAAAGGATCAGAAAATATAATGGCACCCACGTAAACATAGCAAGTTTCGTTAACAGATTCAGCAAACAAAGCATGGCATTGACATAATTACGAAGGCACCTTCGCGAGCTCGATGCACTCACTACAGAGCATCCCATGATAAACTAAGCATACATCCATCAAGAAGACATGTCATAGAAGCTATACATGGCAAGAAACAACATCATACCATACACGGATCAACTACAACAACCTTGGCCAAATTGAATAACATGTAAACAATCTGCCAGGAAACATTTTGAAGCAAAAGTAGAGCACGAAAATGACATGCTAGACTACTTCATAATTGCAACCAGGACCATGGATGGATAGATCATAACCATGTTTTCAAAACACCCTTACTGAAGTATCTCAAATTATGCATGGATCTCTCTGTAGCAACATGTTTACATGGCATCAAAATTACAACAGAACAGGAACTAAAATCAGCATTATCACAAAGCCTAGTTTGCATGCTTGTGCTAGTCACCACATTGATCACAAAAATACAAGGTAAGCTCCTCTGTAAAGAAGACATAGCCTAGTTCAAAACACACTTAGGGACCAAGTCCATAGGATGCACACATCAATCATGGCAAAAATGACAAAAGAGCCCGTGCTGATAAGAATCTGAAACTAACATTATGAAGCCCTCTTCCAACAGCATTTCGGGCATAAAGATGAGCTCAAATATAAATGATGCAATGAGATTAAATGATGTACTCTTCGAGACGAACAATTTGGTATGCTACACGCCCAAAACGGAGCCACGGGTGCGAAGATGTGATGCGATGAAGATGCAACAATTTTTATAGCATATGAGGACTTAGACGAAAAACGGGAGGGAGAAGTCAACCGCTGTGGATCCGATCTGATCCGGAGCACGCGGACTTCGAGGACGACGCCGGAGATGGAGCTCGCGGCGGCCGGAGTCGGAGGCGGCGCGGGCGAGGAGGTCCGGCGGAGGGCGGCGGAGGCGGCCAGCGCCGGAGAGGGCTTCGGGCGGCGGAGGCGCGGGGCTCCGGCCGGGCGGCGCGCGGGGTGCGGGCGCGGCCGGGCGGCGCACAAGGCGGGCGGCGATGGCGGCGGAGGACGACGGCGGCGGTGGAGAGGCCGGCGGCGAGGCGGCGGCAGAGGCCGGCAACGGCGTCGGGCGCGGCTGCGCGAAGGAGGCAGCGGGCGCGGAGGCGCGCGGGCCGGGAGGGCCCCGCCTGGGCCCGGCGGGCCGGCGGCGCGGGGGCGCGGCGGAGGCCATGTGGCGGCGCCTGATTCTCCGGGGGCGCGGCGGCGGACGTGTCCAGCTCGCCCGGACGTGTCCGGCGGCGGAGGAGGAGCCGGCTAGGGTTTGGGGATCCGGAAATTCGGGGTTGTGCACATATTTATAGGTAGAGGGAGCTAGGAGTGTCCAAATGAGGTGCGGTTTTTGCCCACACGATCGTGATCCGACGACGGAGAGCGTTGAAGTGACTTAGATGGGTTATTGGGCTGTTTTGGAGGGGTGTTGGGCTGCAACTCAAAAGAGGCCTTTGCGGATATGCGGTTAACCGTTGGAGTACCAAACGAGCTCCAAATGACCCGAAACTTGAGAGGTGGTCTACCGGTGCTATACCAGGGCCACTTGGAAAGGCTCGGTCCATTCCGAGAACGTTCAACACCCGCACACAAAAAGAGACAAGAGGGGTGCGCCGGTGTATGTGGGAGTGTCGGATGGCGAAACGGACAACGGGAAAAATGCTCGGATGCATGAGACGAACACGTATGCAAATGAGATGCACATGATGACATGATATGATATGCATGACATGAATAAAATGCAAAACAAAAGACAAAACCCAACCACGGAGGGAATATCATATCACATAGCCGAAAATGGCAAGAGTTGGAGATACAAAGATGGAAAGTTACATCCGGGGTGTTACACAAGCCATTCGTCTCGGATGTTGTGCCTGAAGGATGCAAGGGCCTCGGCGTCCGGACAGTCGACTATTTGATTTTTGTTGGTTAGGAACCGTGTCCAGAATTGTCTGGCTGATTCCTCTGGCTGCTGGATTATGTGGCTTAGGTCATCGGCGTCTGGTGGTCGCACATAAATGCCCTGGAAGTTGTCAAGGAATGCGGATTCCAGGTCCTCCCAACAACTAATTGACTCTGCTGGCAGGCTGTTAAGCCAATGTCGAGCTGGTCCTTGCAGCTTGAGTGGGAGGTATTTGATGGCGTGTAGATCATCACCACGGGCCATGTGGATATGAAGGAGATAATCCTCGATCCATACCGCAGGATCTGTTGTGCCATCGTATGATTCGATGTTTACGGGTTTGAAGCCCTCGGGGATTTGATGACCCATTACTTCGTCTGTGAAGCATAGTGGGTGTGCGGCGCCCCTGTACTGGGCTATATCACGACCAAGCTCGGATGAGCTTGGTCTGTTGTATTCGACCGGGCCGTAAATATTATGTCCGGCGTGACGGTTAGCGTCACGTGAAGCGGGGCGCCCATGCGATCCGTAGATCAATCTTGTTTGCCTTGCCTTATTCTCCAAGATGTCTCGCAGGTCTGTTGCATCCCCCCCGTACTCTGGTATGTTTTGAGTGGTGCCGGGGTGCGGCTTGAGTCGAGGGCCCGAAGGCCTCTCTATGGCGGCCACGGGGTGGCCGATCGGGCGCGTCGTACGCTGGTGATGTAGGTTTAGTTGCTTCCTCCTCAAGTTGGGGTAGCAGCCTGCGCTTTGGGTAGCTCTTGGAGGGGCGTTCTAGTTTATACTCTTCGGCCGCCAGGACTTCGGTCCATCTGTCGGCTAGCAAGTCTTGGTCAGCTCTAAGCTGCTGCTGTTTCTTCTTGAGGCTGCTTGCCGTGGCCACAAGCCTGCGTTTGAAACGCTCTTGTTCAACGGGATCCTCTAGCACGATGAATTCGTCGTCGTCGAGGCTTGCCTCGTCTTTGGAGGGAGCCATATAATTTTCGTCCTCAACCTCTCTGTCGGCCGCTCTCTCATGAGGGCTGGCTCCTTCGTCCTCCTGCACAGAATCCTGCTGGAGGGGGTTGTCTTCGGCACTGTCCGGCATGTTGTTATCTCCGGTGCTGGAATCACCATTTTTGCTTTGGCGGGACTTAGAGCGGCGCCGCTGACGTCGGCGCTGGGGTTGCTTCTTGGAGGGATCATCCTCTGTTTTTTCCTCGCCATCCCCCGCTTTAGGGGTGTCCACCATGTATATGTCATATGACGAGGTGGCTTTCCAGTTCCCTATAGGTGCTGGTTCTTGATCATCTCCTTCATCGGCGTCCATGCCGTCGATGTCTTCGGAGTCAAAGTCGAGCATGTCGGTTAAATCGTCGACAGTGGCTACAAAGTGGGTGGTGGGTGGGCTTCGAATTTCTTCGTCGTCCGCATCCCAACCGTGTTGGCCGTAGTTTGGCCAGGGCTCTCCTGACAAAGAGAGAGACTTTAATGAATTCAGGATATCGCCAAAAGGTGAGTGCTGAAATACGTTCGTGGCGGTGAACTCCATGACCGGAGCCCAATCGGGCTTGATCGGAAGAGGTGCGGGATTTACGGAGTCCGGAGCGGAGTCCGGCACCTTGGAGTCACGGGCCTTGCGAAGGACTAGGTTGCAGCTTCCGGGGCGGTGTCCAACCGTCCATCCCCGACTAGCACAGTGGGCTCCGAGCTAATGGTCGGAGCGGACACCTGAGCGACGCTCTGGGCGTTGTCCGGCGGCAGAGCTAAATCATGCCCATCATGACAGTGCGGCGCGCCCGGTTATGGCTCGAATCCGTCAAAGATCAAGTCCCCGCGGATGTCGGACGTGTAGTTTAAGCTCCCAAACCTGACCTGATGGCCAGGGGCATAGCTTTCGATCTGCTCCAGATGGCCAAACAAGTTGGCCCGCAGTGCGAAGCCGCCGAATACGAAGATTTGTCCAGGGAGAGAAGTCTCGTCCTGGACCGCGTCGCGATTGACGAGCGAAGAAGCCATCGGGCCTAAAGGCGACGACACAGAGGAACTCTCAATGAAAGCACCAATGTCGGTGTCAAAACCGGCGGATCTCGGGTAGGTGGTCCCGAACTGTGCGTCTAGGCGGATGGTAACAGGAGACAAGGGACACGATGTTTTTACCCAGGTTTGGGCCCTCTCGATGGAGGTAAAACCCTACTCCTGCTTGATTAATATTGATGATATGGGTAGTACAAGAGTAGATCTACCACGAGATCGGAGTGGCTAAACCCTAGAAGCTAGCCTATGGTATGATTGTTGTTCGTCCTATGGACTAAAACTCTCCGGTTTATATAGACACCGGAGAGGGCTAGGGTTACACAGAGTCGGTTACAATGGGAGGAGATCTTCATATCGTATCGCCAAGCTTGCCTTCCACGCCAAGGAAAGTCCCATCCGGACACGGGACGGAGTCTTCAATCTTGTATCTTCATAGTCCGGGAGTCTGGCCAAAGGTCTTAGTCCAGCCATCCGGACACCCCCTAATCCGGGACTCCCTCAGCGGCCGTTGAGGCCTCTCTCATCCGGTGGTTCTATCTTACCGTCTCACCGGACATCTTCCACACGGTCGTCTTGGAGGATGACGATGCGTGTGCCGTGTGGACCAAGATCAACAACCTCTTCACCGATAACAAGCTTCAATGTCTCGTGTTTTTGCAGCAGGAATTTTTCGGGTGCCACCAAGATGACTCCTCCATTGATGACTACTGCATGCACCTCAAGAGCCTCGCCGATCAGCTCCGCGACATCGGCGCCAAGGTGTACAACGAGCTCATGCTTAGCACCCTCACTGCCGGCCTCAATGAGGACTTCGGCAACGTGGCCTCGAACCTCTCCCTGCTGCCGAGCCCGACCTTCCAGTCCGTCACCGCGTATTTATGCTTGGAGGAAAGCCGGATGAAGAAGGTCAAGGCTCGCGTCCACCACACCGCCCTCGCCGCCGGGACGTCTCGTGGGCATCCGTAGCCCGCACCGCCTCCACCACGCCCACCGGCGCCATCGGGGTACTACCCCCTCCCGCCTGCCCCGCCTGCACCTCCCGCTCCGCAACAGTGGCAGCAGCAGGGCGGGGGCGGCGGTCGCCGCAACAGGCGCCATGGGGGCGGGGGCGGCGGTCGGCCCCAACAGCAGCAGCAGCAGTCAGGGTACGGGGGGCTCCGCGTCATCATCCCCCCCCCCTCCTTGGTCGGTCGGCACCAACCCCTGGACCGGGGTGGTTCATGCATACCACATGCCGGTGCCGAGGGCCCCGGGCATCCTCGGCCCGCACCCCACCGGCCCTCAGGCACACTACACCGCCGGAGGCACTAGCTACACCGCGGCCCCGTACCAGGCGGCTGGCGCTGGCTACGTGCCGGCGCCCACTCCGGTCAGCTACCCGCCGCAGGGCGGCTACGCGCCAACCCCCGTCCCGCTCCAGACCGGGGGCTACTCCCTCCCGCCGGCTCCATGGGACCCCGCCCTCCTCACCGCGCTGCACTCGGCACCGTCTCCCTCCAACTATGGAGGCGGCGGTGATTAGTACATGGACATGGGGGCTACCGCCCACATGACGTTGCACCCCGGTAACCTTGTCTCCTCCTTCCCGGTCAACACTTTGAACCATATCACCTTCGGTGATGGTTCATCCGTACCCGTTACTCATGTTGGTCATAGTTTCTTTCCGTCTACTTCTACGCCTATTAACATGTCTAATGTTCTTGTCTCACCTAACCTAGTTAAAAATCTTGTCTCTGTTCATCGTCTTGCACGTGACAATCCTCTCACCGTTGAATTTGATGGTCTTGGTTTCTCTGTGAAGGACGCCCGTACGCGGATGGTGCTCCATCGATGTGAGAGCCCCGACGACCTGTATCCAGTGCACTCCGCCTCCACCGCCACCGCCCCAGTCGCCCTCGCCGCCGGTGTCGATCTTTGGCATGCACGCCTGGGTCGTCCCAACTCCACCGTCCTTCGCCAGATTCTCAAGAGTTTTTCATTTTCATGTAATAATTTCGACGAGCACACCTGTCACGCTTGTCGTCTTGGCAAGCATGTTCGTCGACCGTTTAGCGAGTCAAACACTATTTCTTCATTTCTGTTTCAGTTAATCCATAGTGATGTTTGGACATCTCCTGTTGCAAGCAACACGGGCTTCATATATTATCTTGTTTTACTTGATGATTATTCTCACTTTGCGTACATGTTTCCACTCCGTCGCAAGTCCGATGTTCTTTCCACTCTCACGGCTTTTTACTCCTACATCCTCACCCAGTTCGGGCACCCCATTCTCGTCCTTCAAACAGACAACGGAAAAGAGTTTGACAATGCTGCCACACGTCACCTTCTTGCATCCCAGGGCACTATCTTTCGTCTCACATGCCCATACACATCCCAGTAGAACGGCCGTGCCGAACGGATCCTCCGCACTCTTAATGACTACGTCTGCACATTGTTGTTTCACTCCAACGTGCCCCCTCGGTTCTAGCCCGATGCTCTCGCCACCGCCACACTCTTAGTTAACATTAGACCGTGTCGTCCTCACTGGAACATCACCCCACACCAACTTCTCTTTGGTTCTCCTCCTTCCTATGATGGTCTTCACATCTTCAGATGTTTGTGTTATCCTAGCACCACCGCCACTGCACCACACAAACTTGCTCCTCGCTCCGTAGCATGTATCTTCCTAGGCTATCCTCCCAACACCAAAGGTTACCGGTGCTATGACCCCGTTTCCCACCGTGTGTACACCTCCCGACACGTGAACTTTGATGAGCGCAGTTCTCCATTTCATCAGGTACCATCTCCTGCAGAGGACTCAGTGCTCTCGGACACGGATCAGGTGCAGCCCCTGGTGCGGCCTCTCTTGGCCCCGGCACGGCTCCCACAGGCGCCTCCCAGTGCGGCCGTGGCACACCCCCCCATGGCGGGCCCTCCTACTGCAGCCCCGGGCCCTCCCGCTGCGGCCTCCGCTGCGGGCCCCTCCGCTACGGCCCCAGCCGCGGCCCCTTGGCCTCGACGCCGACGCAGTCCTGCATGGCCCTGGGTGGCCCTTTGGCTTCCACCCCGCCAGGTGACGCGGCATGCCCCGTCCCGCCCGGCTCCGCTGCGACGCCAGGAGCCACGGGCCCTCCGCCAGCTCCGTCCGTCCCTCCTCCCGCGTCCGGCCCTCCCGCTGGCATGATGACGCGATCTCGCGCCGGCATTCACCGCCCCAGCACGCGCTATGGAGCTGACGAGTACACCTGCGCGGTGTCGACATCGTCCTCTCCACCGTCGCCCATCCCCTCGTCCGCACACGCTGCCCTTCGTGATCCACATTGGCTGGATGCGATGCGTGAGGAGTTTGATGCATTGCAGCGCAACCATACGTGGAATCTTGTGCCACGACCCCCTCACGCTAACGTCATCAGTGGCAAATGGGTGTTTCGCCACAACACCAACCCGGACGGGTCTCTCGAGCGCTACAAGGTTCCCTGGGTGGTCCGCGGCTTCCGCCAACGCGCCGGAGTGGACTTCACCGACACCTTCGCCCCGGTCCTTAAACCGGGCACGATTCGTACGGTGCTTCAGCTCGCAGTCTCCCGTGCCTGGCCTGTGCACCAGTTGGATGTCTCCAACGCATTCCTGCACGGCCACCTCACGGAATGCGTCTTCTGCGAGAAGCCGACCGGCTTCGTCGACGCCGAGCATCCCGACCATGTCTGCCTGCTCTCTCGATCTCTTTATGGACTGAAGCAGGCCCCCAGGGCGTGGTACCAGCGGATGGCTGGGTTCTTGCAGTAGATGGGGTTTGCCACAACCCGCTCTGACGCGTCATTGTTCGTCTATCATCAGGGCACTGCCACTGTGTACCTACTGCTCTATGTGGACGACATTATCCTGACGGCATCCTCGCCTGGGCTTCTTCAGCAGCTCACGGCCCGTCTTCGTGATGAGTTTGCCCTCAAGGACCTGGGAGCGCTGCACTACTTCCTTGGCATTGAGGTAGTTCGACGTGCCGACGGGTTCTTTCTGCACCAGCAGAAGTACGCTCATGAGCTTCTCGAGCGCGCGGGTATGCTTAATTGCAAAACCGCGTCCACGCTTGTTGACACTAAGGCGAAGGTTTTTGCCTCGGAGGGCTCTCCTGCTACGGACGCGGCGTTCTACCGCTTCATCGTCGGCGCCCTGTAGTATCTCACCCTCACTCGGCCTGACTTGCAGTATGCGGTTCAGCAGGTGTGCCTTCACATGCACTCCCCATGTGATTCCCATTGGACTCTGGTGAAGCGTATTCTTCGGTATATTCGTGGCACCATGACCATGGGCCTCACCCTTACGGCTTCCTCCTCCATCGACATGGTGGCCTACTCCGACACTGACTGGGCTGGCTGTCCGGACACCCGTCACTCTACGTCCGGCTACTGTGTCTACCTTGGGCCTTCGCTGATATCGTGGTCGTCCAAGCGACAGCCCACGGTCTCTCGCTCGAGTGCCGAGGCGGAGTATCGGGCAGTGGCTAATGCCGTGAGTGCTTTTGGCTCCGTCAGCTTCTTCAGGAGTTGCTTTGTGTGGTCCCCAAGGCCATGATCGTCTACTGTGACAATGTCTCCGCCGTATACCTCTCCGCCAACCCCGTCCACCATCATCGTACGAAGCATATTGAGCTTGACATTCACTTTGTACGTGAGCAGGTGGCTCTCGGGAAGGTTCGTGTTCTGCATGTTCCTACCACTCAGCAGTTTGCCGATGTCATGACTAAGGGACTACCGACCCCAGCCTTTGAGGAGTTTCGGTCCAGTCTCTGTGTCTCCAGCAACAGTTCGACTGCGGGGGGGTGTTGAGCGTACGTTGTCTACCGCATGTGTATAGGACTTGGGTCTGTATTTATACTGTTGTACCTCTCTCTCTCTCCCCCTCATATATTTGTACATCTTGGGAGACAAGTAGAGGCCGGTCCACCTTGTACCTATATATGTGCGTCATGCACACGATCAATGAATTATCGATGCATGCAATCCCTTCTTTCCAACAAACACTAGGCAACATGCATGCGTGAAGGCGGGGCGTCGGCGGCCGAACACGGGGGCTCCCCAGGAGCCACGACACGCAATGAAGGGCACAGGCGCGCATGCGCGTGTGTGCAGGGGGCGTGGATGCGCACGGGCTTGGCCAGACGCGGGGGCAGGGAGGCCGGGCGCGCGGACAGAGCTTCGGCACGGCCATGGAGACTGAGCCCGTGGGGACAATGGCTACAGGCATGGATCGAGCCGGGAAAGAGGGGGAATCAGATGAGAACCTCACAACGGAGCTCGGGGTAGCCGAAGGTGGGCGGGGCAATGCAAATCATCAGCCGGGAGCGGCGAACACCATCAATGGGGATGGGCCCCTAGCGTCGGTGTAGCAGCTCCTCGGTTCACTCCAGTGTGAGTGGACAATGTAGAGAGAGACGCTGCACCTTTGGACATGATGGGGCGTCTGGAGGTGGCCAGTGACCATGGTAGCGATGGCGGCCAAGGCGATGCAGTGCTGGGCGTGTCTCGATCTATGGCGTGACGGGGAAAGGGGAATCGAGTTAGGGTTCGGGGAGGGACGTCGACGTCTTGTAGGCGGCCAGGGGGCGCCGGATGGCCGGCACGTGGCCAGGCACGGCCATGGTGCCGGTGGATGCCTGCCACGCCCCCTACCTCCTGTAGCAGGAGGTAGATGATGGTGGAGGTGGGCTGGGCCATTTTCTCTCTCCACATGGGCCAAAGGATATAGTTGTTAGACTGTGGACTCGGTCTCCCCCACCTGCCCACGATCGAGGGAGGACACGATTGTCTCCACGCCTCCTGTATCGTTGCGCTAGGCAACCCTATATGTACCCTTCCTCCGGCTGTACTTGATGATTAAGCAAAGCATTATACAAACTTCATGGTATCAGACACCAGTTCCGATCCTCTCCCTCCACGATCACCATGACCAACTCTGGAGGGCAAAACACTCTTCCCTCCTCCTCCGGCGGCTCGCCAACTGACACTCTTCCCGGCGGCCAGCCCATGTCTCCTCTCCCCGCTGTCCCGCCTCCACCTCCTCTTCTTGGAGAATGGACGAAGGTCGTCCCCTATGCTTCAGACATAGGCTCTACAGTATGCTATGTTGTGTACCACACCTGAAGTGTGCCTTTCCATGAGTCAGTCAAGGGGTACAAGAATGATCCAGGAATGGATCACAAGACAACGGTCAAACATATCCTTCGTAACTAGTGGACTAAGGAAATTTCTTGATTATGGAGGTGGTAAAAGAGTTTGTCGTAAAGGATCACACCGATGCGAACTTTGACACTAATCCGGATTATTCTGAGTAGTAAACCGGAATCGTATAGTAGAACAGTTATTTGGAATAGCTCCAAATAGAGCGTGGTAGCTGAATCTAGGAGATGTCATAGAGATTTGTAAAGCACACACGGATCTGAAAGATTCAGACCCGTTGACTAGTAACCTCTCTCACAAGCGAGATATGATCAAACCCAATGGGTGTTGGACTCGTTACAATCACATAGTGATGTGAACTAGATTATTGACTCTAGTGCAAGTGGGAGACTATTGGAAATATGCCCTAGAGGCAATAATAAAATGGTTATTATTGTATTTCCTTGTTCATGAGAATTGTCTATTGTTCATGCTATAATTGTATTGACCGGAAACGGCAATACATGTGTGAATACATAGACCACAACATGTCCCTAGTGAGCCTCTAGTTGACTAGCTCGTTGATCAACAGATGGTCATGGTTTCCTGACCATGGACATTGCATGTCATTGATAACGGGATCACATCATTAGGAGAATGATGTGATGGACAAGACCCAATCCTAAGCATAGCACAAGATCGTGTAGTTCGTTTGCTAAAGCTTTTCTAATGTCAAGTATCATTTCCTTAGACCATGAGATTCTGTAACTCCCTGATACCGTAGGAGTGCTTTGGGTGTACCAAACGTCACAACGTAACTGGGTGACTATAAAGGTGCACTACAGGTATCTCTGAAAGTGTTTGTTGGGTTGGCACGAATCGAGACTCGGATTTGTCAATACGTATGACGGAGAGGTATCTTTGGGCCCACTCGGTAATGCACCATCATAATGAGCTCAATGTGACTAAGTAGTTAGACACGGGATCATGCATTACGGAACGAGTAAAGTGACTTGCCGGTAAGGAGATTGAACAAGGTATTGGGATACTGACGATCGAATCTCGGGCAAGTAACGTACCGATTGACAAAGGGAATTGCATACGGGATTGCTTGAATCCTTGACATCGTGGTTCTTCCGATGAGATCATCGTGGAACATGTGGGAGTCAGCATGGGTATCCAGATCCCGCTGTTGGTTATTGGCCAGAGAGCTGTCTCGGTCATGTCTGCATGATTCCCGAACCCGTAGGGTCTACACACTTAAGGTTCGATGACGCTAGGGTTATAAAGGAAGTTTGTATGTGGTTACCGAATGTTGTTTGGAGTCCCGGATGAGATTTTGGACGTCACGAGGAGTTCTGGAATGGTCCGAAGGTAAAGATTTATATATGGGAAGTCGAGTTTCAGTCACCGGAATAGTTTCGGGGGTTATCGGTACTGTACCGGGACCACCGAAAGGTGTCCGGAGGTCCACCGGGTGGGGCCACCTGCCCCGGGGGACTTGATGGGCTGAATATGGGAGGGAACCAGCCCCTAGTGGGATGGTGCGCCCCTCCCCAAGGGCCCAAGGCGCCTAGGGTTGAAAACCCTAGGGGAGGCGGGCGCCTCCACCTTGCTTGGGGGGCAAGCCTCCCCTCCTGGCCGCCGCCCCTCCCCTCTAGATGGGATCTGGAGGGGGCCGGCCCCCTCTCCCCTTCCCCTATGTATAGTGGGGGTGTTGGGGCTGCCAAGAACACGAGTTTCCCTCTCTCCTGGTGCAGCCCTACCCCTCTCCCTCCTCGTCTCTCGCAGTGCTTGGCGAAGCCCTGCTGGAGTGCCTCGCTCCTCCATCACCACCACGCCGTTGTGCTGCTACTGGACGGAGTCTTCCCCAACCTCTTCCTCTCTCCTTGCTGGATCAAGGCACGGGAGACGTCACCGGGATGCACGTGTGTTGAACGCGGAGGCACCGTTCTTCAGTGCTTAGATCGGATTCGGTCGCGCTCTGAATCGCTTCGTGAACGACTCCACCGACCGCGTTCTTGTAATGCTTCCGCATCGCGATCTTCAGGGGTATGAAGATGCACTCCCCTCTCTCTCGTTGCTAGTATCTCCATAGATTGATCTTGGTGATGCGTAGAGAATTTTGAATTTCTGCTACGTTCCCCAACAGACCACTGCCTGGCCTGGCCCTAGCGAATCTCTTGATTCGTTCGCCCGCCAATCCCACCCGTTGCATCCTACCGGCCCCGCAGATCTCTTGGATCCCGCACCTATCCACCCACCTGCTGCCAACCACGTGGATCTCTTGGATCCCGCGCCTGCTCGCCAACCATCTGTTGGCCCCGCGGATCTCTCGGATCATGCACCCACCCAATCGCCTCCTGTCAGCCCCGCGGCTCTCTCGGAGTCCGCGCCTCCCACTCCCCATGCTCCTTCCCCACCAGCACTCTCTCTTCCTCCTTCGCCGCACCAAAATCACCGCTCTGCCTCGCCACTTTCTTTTCCCCCCGACTCGTCGCCTGTACCTCCTCCACTGCCTCCTCGCACTATTCCAGTTCCCATTCCACGTAACGAACACTCCATGCGTACTCGCGACAAGGCTGGGTTTGACCGGCCAATTGATCGTCTCAATCTCACCGCTACCGCCTCCCCCATCTCTCCCATCCCCTTCTCCTACAAAGCTGCTCTTCTGGACCCAAATTGGTTCCAGGCCATGAAGGACGAGTACGACGCGCTTTGCCACAACCAAACCTGGACTCTCATCCCTCGTCCTCCCGGCGCCAATGTTGTCTCTGGTAAATGGGTGTTCCATCACAAATACCATTCTGATGGGTCTCTAGCTCGTTATAAAGCTCGTTGGGTCCGTCGTGGTGATTTGCAGCAACCAGGCATTAACTTTGACGAAACCTTCTCCCCGGTGGTCAAGCCCAGCATGATTCGCGTCGTTCTCAGTCTAGCCGTTTCTTCCTCATGGCCCATTCACCAGCTCGACGTCAAAAACGCCTTCCTACATGGTTCTCTTAATGGGACTGTCTACTGTCACCAGCCTCTCGGCTTCTCTGACTCCTCCTTTCCCGACCATGTTTGTCATCTCCAAAAGTCTCTATATGGCCTCAAACAAGCGCCGCGGGCTTGGTTTCAGCGTTTTGCTTCTTTCATCCAGCGCATCGGCTTCGTACCTTCCCGCTCTGACTCCTCTCTCTTCATCTTCCACTCCACCATGCACACTGCCTACTTGCTTTTATACGTTGACGACATCATTCTCACAGCTTCTTCCGACCCTTTCCTTTCCCACATCATCTCTTCTCTCCGCGCCGAGGTTTGCATGACCGATCTTGGCTCACTTCATCACTTCTTGGGCGTTGCCATCTCCCGATCATCCCAGGGCCTTTTTCTCTCGCAGCGCCAGTACGCCATCGACTTGCTCTCCAAAGCCGGCATGCTCGAATGCCACCCTACTCGTACACTTGCCGAAACCGGCGCCAAACTATCTTCTGCTGGTGACCCCCTTCCTGATCCAACTCTCTTCCGCAGTATCACCGGCACGCTCCAATACATTACTCTCGCCCGTCCTGACATCTCCTACGCTGTTCAGCAAGCCTGCTTACACATGCATGACCCCCGCCTCCCTCATATGAACCACGTCCGGCGCATTCTATGCTATCTCAAGGGCACTCTTGACTATGGCCTCACCATTGCTCCTTCCTCCCCTGCCTTTCTCACAGCATACTCTGATGCAGACTGGGCCGGGTGTCCGGATACTCGTCGTTCCACGTCGGGATACTGTGTTTACTTGGGTGATAACTTGATTTCCTGGTCTTCGAAGTGGCAACTAACTGTTTCCAGGTCATCTGCGGAGGCTGAGTATCGCTGTGTTGCGCATGCCGTTGCCGAGACGGTTTGGCTTCGTCAACTACTTACCGACCTCCACCGTCCTGTCCGTCAAGCCACCATTGTGTACTGTGATAATGTATCAGCTGTGTATATGTCATGTAATCATGTACAACATCATGCAACCAAGCACATAGAGATAGACATACACTTTGTAAGAGAGAAGGTAGCCTTAGGTGAGGTCCGTGTTCTTCATGTACCAACCTCGGCGCAGTTTGCAGATATCTTCACCAAGGGGCTCCTATCTGCAGCCTTCCTCGACATTCGCTCTAGTCTCAACG
>NC_041385.1:439940826-439963490 GCF_002162155.2 Triticum dicoccoides
TCGGTCTCCCCCACCTGTCCACGATCGAGGACACGATTGGCTCTACGCCTCCTGTATCGTTGCGCTAGGCAACCCTATATGTACCCTCCCTCCGGCTGTACTTGATGATTAAGCAAAGCATTATATCAAAGTTCATGGTATCAGACACCAGTTCCGATCCTCTCCCTCCACGATCGCCATGACCAACTCTGGAGGGCAAAACACTCTTCCCTCCTCCTCCGGTGGCTCACCAACTGACACTCTTCCCGGCGGCCAGCCCATGTCTCCTCTCCCCGCTGTCCCGCCTCCACCTCCTCTTCCTGGCGGTCAGAACAACCTTCCCCTCACCCTCGCCCCTCCTCCACTTTCCTTCAATGACACAATAACCGATATCACGCCCTTCATCCCCATCGTCTTGGATCTCCACAGCCACAACTATTACCATTGGCGCCACTTGTTCGAGATCCACCTCGGGTGTTGTTCTCTTCTCCATCACATCACCGGCGATGCGCCCCCGGCTCCCCTTGACCCACGGTGGCTCAAGGATGATCTTGCCATCATCCAGTGGCTCTACACGCGCATCTCCGCCGATCTCTTCAACTTGGTGGTCACCGACAGCGCGTCCACTCGCGACATTTGGACTGAGCTCCGTCGGTTGTTTCAGGACAACCGCGACGCCCGCATCTCCGCCCTTAACACCGAGCTTCACACGATCACCCAGGGAGATCGCCCCGTCGGCGTCTTCTGTCAGCGCATCAAAGCCATTGGCGACGAGCTCCGTGAGCTTGGCTAGGTGGTCGCCGACCGCTCCCTTCTTCACGCCCTCATGGGCGGGCTCGACGAGTGGTTCGCTCAACAGGCGACCCTGATCCCGCTCCTGCGGCCTCTGCCTACTCTTGTTGAGGCGTGCTCCATGCTCCAGATGGAGGAGCAAAACTAGGCGCGTAAGGCAAGCACTCCGCGCGTCTTCCACGCTGCGGCGCGCTCTACTCCACCACCGGCGGCCGCGGCACCGTCCTCACCATCTCCTGCCGCTCCGCCGCCTCCAGGATGGCGTCCCAGCCCAAACTACAAAGGGAAGAACCCGGTGTGTCGTCCCCAAAGACATGATCGGCTTCTTCTTCATCCTCGCCTGCGCCTGCCTCCACCACATCGGCGCCACCTATTGCGCCATGAGCTCCGCCCTCCTCCGCCTGGCGTCCTGCTCAAGACACGTGGACCGACCTGGTGCAGGTGTGGCCCATGCCCTGGTCTGCGCCCTCTCCTTATGGCGCTCCTCCGGCCTACAGCGGTGGCTGGGCGCCCGGGCTTCGCCCTCCTACCGGTGCCCCAGGACTCCTTGGCTCGCGTCCTCCACCGCAAGCGTATGCCGCGTACGCACCGCTGTACCAGGCGGCAGCGGCCCCGACTGTGCCGCCCATGTACCCCTATGGATTCCCCACGCCCTTGCCCTGGGAGCACAGCACCGCAGGCGCATCTTCATCAACTCAGTCGTCGCCTGCGCCTGCTTCCACCTCGACCGCACCGGCTTGGGATCAGGCCGCCTTCATCGCCGCCATGAACTCACTTACCACCCAGGACGCAGGTAATGACTAGATCTTCGACTCTGGTGCGTCTTGCCACATGTCTGCATCTAGTGCTTCTCTTTCTGCTCTTCATCCTTTAGTTTTATTCTCATCCATCACCATTGGCGACGGTTCTTCTATTCCTGTCACCGGCGTTGGTACTTCCTTCCTCTCTCCCTCTCGCTTGCCTCTTCTTCTTCCCGAAGTTCTTGTTGCTCCTGCCCTCATCAAAAACCTCATATCCGTTTGTTGCTTTACTATTGACAATCAAGTTTCAGTTGAGTTTGACCCTTATGGATTGTCTGTGAAGGATCTTCGAACCAAGACGGAGTTGGACCGGTTCAATAGCGCGGGGGATCTATACACTGTCCACGGCGCTGCTACTCCCACCCCCATGCCATGCTCGCCTCCATCACCTTGTGGCACCGCCGTCTTGGACATCCCAACAACACGACCACGACTACCCTCCTCGACAAATTTCAGCTTCCTCACGCTCGAGACTCGCATGATGCCTCTCTCTGTCACGCCTGTCAGTTGGGCAAACACGTTAGGCTTCCCTTTAGTACTTCTACAACTAGTAGTTCCTTTCCCTTTGAACTCTTGCATTCTGACTTATGGACGTCACCTACCCCCAGTGTATCCGGTTTCAAATATTACCTTGTAGTCCTAGATGATTACTCTCATTTCATATGGACTTTTCCTCTCCGCGCAAAATCAGATGTTCATAGTGTGTTTGTTAACTTTCAGCGCTACGTGTACACTCACTTCTCTCTCCCCATCCATTTCTTGCAATGTGACAACGGGCGTGAATTTGACAACACTCGCAACCGAGATTTCTTTCTCCACCATGGCATTATCCTACGCTTCTCCTGCCCCTACACCTCGCCTCAGAATGGCAAAGCCGAGCGGTCTCTTCGAACCATTAACGACATCCCCCGCACGCTTCTGCTTCAAGCATCTATGCCTGCCCAATATTGGGTCAAAGCTCTTCGGCATGCCACGTTTCTTCTCAACATTCGCCCAACCAAAACACGCCCTCGCTTTTCTCCCTACGACTCCCTCTTCTTAGCTCCCCCCAACTATGCCGATATTCGAGTCTTCGGTTGTTTATGTTATCCCAACATGTCGGCCACCTCCTCTAACAAACTAGCCCCACGATCGCTCCCGTGCGTTCTCCTCGGTTTTCTCGACTCCCACAAAGGCTTCCGCTGCCTTCATATTCCCACTGGACGCGTCGTTATTTCTCGTCACATTACTTTTGACGAAAACACTTTCCCCTTCGCCACCTACCATCCGCCCAACACTTCCACTCCACTCTCCACCCGCACGTCCATCCCCACGCGCTCCCCCGCACTCGACGTGCATGGCCTGCATGGCCTGGTCCCCACCACTCCACTGCATGCCGCCAACCCACACCCCTATTGGGGAACGTAGCAGAAATTCAAAAATTTATACGCATCACCAAGATCAATCTATGGAGATTCTAGTAACAAGAGAGAGAGGGAGTGCATCTTCATACCCTTGAAGATCGCTAAGCGGAAGCATTACAAGAACGCGGTTGATGGAGTCGTACTCGTGGCGATTCAAATCACGAAAGATCTGATCTAGCGCCAAACGGACGGAGCCTCCACGTTCAACACACGTACAGCCCGGGGATGTCTCCTCCTTCTTGATCCGGCAAGGGGAGAGGAGAAGTTGAGGGAGAACTCCGACAGCACAACGACATGGTGGTGGTGGAGCTCGTGGTATTCCTGTAGGGCTTCGCCAAGCACTACCAAGGAGGAGGAAGTGTTGGAGGAGGGAGGGCCTGCGCCAAAAGCAAGGGTCACGGCTGCCCTCCCACCTCCTCACTATATATAGGCGGAAGGGAAGAGGGGGAGGCGCCCTAGGGTTTCCCCTAGGGGGCGGCGGCCAGGGCAGATTGGATCTCCCTAGGGAAACCCTAGGGAGACTTGCCCCCCAAGCCAAGCAGGTGGAGGCTTGCCTCCCAAGTCAGGTGGAGGTGCCCCACCTCTCCAAGCAACGTGGGAAAGGGTGTGGGGGAGCACAGCCCCTTAGTGGGCTGGTTTGCCCCCTCCCCTTGGCCCATGAGGCCCTACAACACTTGCCGGGGCCCCCAAAACACCTTTCGGTCATGCTGGCCTTAGCTTGGTACCCCCGGAACACTTCCGGACTCCAATACCCTTCGTCCAATATATCGATCTTCACCTTCGGACCATACCGGAGCTCCTGGTCACGTCTGGGATCTCATCCGGGACTCCGAACAACCTTCGGTAACCACATACTATTCCCATAACAACTCTAGCGTCACCGAACCTTAAGTATGTAGACCCTACGGGTTCGGGAACCATGCAGACATGACCGAGACATCTCTCCGGCCAATAACCAACAGCGGGATCTGGATACCCATGTTGGCTCCCACATGTTCCACGATGATCTCATCGGATGAACCACAATGTCGGGGATTCAATCAATCCCGTATACAATTCCCTTTGTCAATCGGTACGTTACTTGCCCAAGATTCGATCGTTGGTATCCCAATACCTCATTCAATCTCGTTACCGGCAAGTCACTTTACTCGTTCCGTAATGCATGATCCCGTGACTAACTACTTAGTCACATTGAGCTCATTATGATGATGCATTACTGAGTGGGCCCAGAGATACCTCTCCGTCACACGGAGTGACAAATCCCAGTCTCGATTCGTGCCAACCCAACAGACACTTTCAGAGATACATGTAGTGCACCTTTATACCACCCAGTTACGTTGTGACGTTTGGTACACCCAAAGCATTCCTACGGTATCCGGGAGTTGCAAAATCTCATGGTCTAAGGAAATGATACTTTACATTAGAAAAGCTCTTAGCAAACGAACTACACGATCTTGTGCTATGCTTAGGATTGGGTCTTGTCCATCACATCATTCTCCTAATGATGTGATCCCGTTATCAATGACATCCAATATCCATGGTCAGGAAACCGTAACCATCTATTGATCAAAAAGCTAGTCAACTAGAGGCTCACTAGGAACATGTTGTGGTCTATGTATTCACACATGTATTACGGTTTCCAGTTAATACAATTATAGCATGAACACTAGACAATTATTGTGAACAAGGAAATATAATAATAACCATTTTATTATTGCCTCTAGGGCATATTTCCAACAGTTTCCCACTTGCACTAGAGTCAATAATCTAGTTCACATCACTATGTGATTGTAACGAGTCCAACACCCATTGGGGCGCCATGATCATCATCGTCACCGGCATGACACCATGATCTCCATCATCGTGTCTTCATGAAGTTGTCTTGCCAACTATTACTTCTACTACTATGGCTAACCTCATCATGATCTACATATAGAAAATTTTCTCTCGAAAAATTGAGTGGGAGGATGGCGAAGACTTGATGAGGTTACTGAACTGTCACTTCAACTAGTGTGTAGCAGGCCACATGAAGTTACTCCTGTGGCGCCTACACCAATTGAAGTAGAAGCTTATGATAGTGATCATGAAGTTTCGGATCAAGTCACTACCAAACCTCGTAGGGTGACAAGGATGCGTACTAGTTCAGAGTGGTACAACAATCATGTCTTGAAGGTCATGTTGCTAGACAACAATGAACCTACGAGCTATGGAGAAGCGATGGTGGGCCCGGAATCCGACAAATGGCTAGAGGCCATAAAGCCTGAGAGAGGATCCATGTCTAGAAACCAAAGTGTAGACTTTGGAAGAACTACTTGATGGTCGTAAGGCTATTGGGTACATATGGATTTTAAAAGGAAGACGGACAATGATGTTAAGTGTCACCATTAAGAAGGCTCGACTTGTCGCTAAGATGTTTTCTGACAAGTTCAAGGAGTTGACTACGATGAGACTTCCTCACTCGTAGCGATGCTAAGAGTCTGTTAGAATTATATTAGTAGCTACTGCATTATTTATGAAATCTTGTAGATAGGATGTCAAAATATAGTTTCCTCGACGATTTTCTTGAGGAAAGGTTGTATCTGATACCACCAGAAGGTTTTGACAATCCTAAAAGATGCTAACAAGTATGCAAAGCTCCAGCAATCCTTCTAAAGACTGCAGTAAGCATCTCGGAGTTGGAATATATGCTTTGATGAGATGATCAAAGATTTTGGATTTGTACAAAGTTTATGAGAAACTTGTATTTCCAAAGAAGTGAGTGGGAGCACTATAGAATTTCTGATGAATATATGTTGTTAACGTATTGTTGATCAGAAATGATATAGAATTTCTAGAAAGCATATAGGGTATTTGAAAAGTGTTTTTCAATAGAAAACCTCGATTAAGCTACTTGAACATTGAGCATCAAGATCTATAAGGATAGATCAAAAATGCTTAATAATACTTTCAAATGAATACATAACGTGACAAGATTTTGAAGAAGTTCAAAATAGATCGGCGAAGAAGGAGTTCTTGGCTGTGTTATAAGGTGTGAGTATTGAGTAACACTCAAGACATGACCTCGGCAGAAGAGAGAGAATGGACGAAGGTCGTCCCCTATGCTTCAGACATAGGCTCTACAGTATGATATGCTGTGTACCGCACCTGAAGTGTGCCTTGCCATGAGTCAGTCAAGGGGTACAAGAATGATCCAGGAATGGATCACAAGACAGCGGTTAAACATATCCTTAGTAACTAGTGGACTAAGGAATTTTCTCGATTATGGAGGTGGTAAAAGAGTTCGTCGTAAAGGGTTATGCCGATGCGAACTTTGACACTAATCCGGATTATTCTGAGTAGTAAACCGGAATCGTATAGTAGAACAGTTATTTGGAATAGCTCCAAATAGAGCGTGGTAGCTGAATCTAGGATGACATAGAGATTTGTAAAGCACACGCGGATCTGAAAGATTCAGACCTGTTGACTAGTAACCTCTCTCACAAGCGAGATATGATCAAACCCAATGGGTGTTGGACTCGTTACAATCACATAGTGATGTCAACTAGATTATTGACTCTAGTGCAAGTGGGAGACTGTTGGAAATATGCCCTAGAGGCAATAATAAAATGGTTATTATTGTATTTCCTTGTTCATGATAATTGTCTATTGTTCATGCTATAATTGTATTGACCGGAAACCGCAATACATGTGTGAATACATAGACCACAACATGTCCCTAGTGGGCCTCTAGTTTACTAGCTCGATGATCAATAGATGGTCATGGTTTCCTGACCATGGACATTGGATGTCATTGATAACGGGATCACATCATTAGGATAATGATGTGATGGACAAGACCCAATCGTAAGCATAGCACAAGATCATGTAGTTCGTTTGCTAAAGTTTTTCTAATGTCAAGTATCATTTCCTTAGACCATGAGATTGTGTAACTCCCTGATACCGTAGGAGTGCTTTGGGTGTACCAAACGTCGCAATGTAACTGGGTGACTATGAAGGTGCACTATAGGTATCTCCGAAAGTGTTTGTTGGGTTGGCACGAATCGAGACTGGGATTTATCACTCCGTATGACAGAGAGGTATCTCTGGGCCCACTCGATAATGCATCATTATAATGAGCTCAATGTGACTAAGTAGTTAGTCACAGGATCATGCATTATGGAACGAGTAAAGTGACTTGCCGGTAACGAGATTGAACGAGGTATTGGGATACCGACGATCGAATCTCGGGCAAGTAACGTACCGATTGACAAAGGGAATTGCATACGGGATTGCTTGAATCCTTGACATCGTGGTTCATCTGATGAGATTCATACATCTCCAACGTATCTATAATTTTTGATTGCTCCATGCTACTTTATCTACTATTTTGGACTATATTGGGCTTTATTTTCCACTTTTATATTATTTTTGGGACTAACCTATTAACCGGAGGCCCAACCCAGAATTGCTGTTTTTTGCCTATTTCAGTGTTTTGAAGAAACAGAATATCAAACGAAGTCCAAACGGAATGAAACCTTCGGGAACGTGATTTTCTCACCGAACGTGATCCAGGAGACTTGGACCCTGCACCAAGGAACAACCGAGGCGGTCACGAGGGTGGGGGGCACGCCCTCCCCCTGGGCGCGCCCCCCTACCCCGTGGGCCCCCTGTTGCTCCACCGACGTACTCCTTCCTCCTATATATATCTACGTACCCCCGTCAGATCAAAGACGGAGCCAAAAACCTAATTCCACCACCGCGACCTTTTGTATCCACGAGATCCCATCTTGGGGCCTGTTTCGGAGCTCCGTCGGAGGGGGCATCCACCACAGAGGGCTTCTACATCAACACCATAGCCTCTCCGATGAAGTGTGAGTAGTTTATTTCAGACCTTCGGGTCCATAGCTAGTATCTAGATGGCTTCTTCTCTCTTTTTGGATCTCAATACAATGTTCTCCCCCTCTCTCGTGGAGATCTATTCGATGTAATCTTCTTTTTTGCGGTGTGTTTGTTGAGACCGATGAATTGTGGGTTTATGATCCAGCTTATCTATGAATAATATTTGAATCTTCTCTGAATTCTTTTATGTATGATTGAGTTATCTTTGCAAGTCTCTTCGAATTATCTGTTTGGTTTGGCCAACTAGATTGGTAGTTCTTGCAATGGGAGAAGTGTTTAGCTTTGGGTTCAATCTTGCGGTGTCCTTTCCCAGTGAAAGCAGGGGCAGCAAGGCACGTATTGTATTGTTGCCATCGAGGATAACAAGATGGGGTTTTTATCATATTGCATGAATTTATCCCTCTACATCATGTCATCTTGCTTAAGGCGTTACTCTGTTTTTAACTTAATACTCTAGATGCATGCCGGATAGCGGTCGATGAGTGGAGTAATAGTACTAGATACAGAATCGTTTTGATCTACTTGTCTCGGACGTGATGCCTATATACATGATCATACCGAGATAACGTCATAATTATTCGCTTTTCTATCAATTGCTCAACAGTAATTTGTTCACCCACCATAGAATACTTATGCTCTTGAGAGAAGCCACTAGTGAAACCTATGGCCCCCGGGTCTATTCTCATCATATCAATCTCCATTAATTTATTACTTGCTTTGTTTTTACTTTGCCTTTTACTTTTCACTTTGCATCTTTATATCAAAAATACCAAAAAATATTATTTATCATATCTATCAGATCTCACTCTCTTAAGTGACCGTGAAGGGATTGACAACCCCTAATCGCGTTGGTTGCGAGGAGCTATCGTTTTGTGTAGGTACGAGGGACTTGTGCGTGGTCTCCTACGGGATTGATACCTTGGTTCTCAAAAAAGAAAAAAAAGAAGAGAAAGGCCAAATAATAAAAAAAAGGCCCAAAAAATAAAATAAATAAAAAGGGCAATGCTACTATCTCTTTTTCCACACTTGTGCTTAAAAGTAGCACCTTGTTCTTCATATAGTGAGTCTCATAAGTTGTGCTTCAAAGTAGCACCTTCTTCTCTATGTAGTGAGTCTCATAAGTTGTCTTTTTTATACTAGTGGAATTTTTCATTATAGAACTTGGCTTGTATATTCCTACGATGGGCTTCCTCAAATGCCCTAGGTCTTCATGAGCAAGAAAGTTGGATGCACACCCACTAGTTTTCTTCTTGTTGAGCATTCATAGCTCTAGTGCATCAGTTGCATGGCAATCCCTACTCCTCATGTTGACATGAATCAATGGGCATATCCATTGCCCGTTGATTATCCTCATCAATGTGAGACTTTCTCCTTTTTTTTTCTCCACACAATCCCCATCATCATATTCTATTGCACCCATAGTGCTATATCCATGGCTCACGCTCATATATTGCATGAAGGTTGAAAAAGTTTGAGATTATTTAAGTATGAAACAATTGCTTGGCTTGTCATCGGGGGTATAGAAGTTGGGAACATCTTTGTGTGACGAAAATGAAGCATAGCCTAACTATATGATTTTGTAGGGAAGAACTTTCTTTTGCCATGCTATTTTGAGAAGACATGATTGCCTTGATTAGTATGCTTGAAGTATTATTATTTTTATGTCAATATGAACTTTTTTCTTGAATCTTTCGGATCTGAATATTCATACTACAATTAAGGAGATTTACATTGAAATTATGCCAAAGTGTCACTCCACATCAAAAATTCTTTTTATCATTTACCTACTCGAGGACGAGCAGGAATTAAGCTTGGGGATGCCTGATACGTCTCCAACGTATCTATAATTTTTGATTGCTCCATGCTACTTTATCTACTGTTTTGGACTATATTGGGCTTTATTTTCCACTTTTATATTATTTTTGGGACTAACCTATTAACCGGAGGCCCAGCCCAGAATTGTTGTTTTTTTGCCTATTTCAGTGTTTCGAAGAAACAGAATATCAAACGGAGTCCAAACGGAATGAAACCTTCGGGAACGTGATTTTCTCACCGAACGTGATCGAGGAGACTTGGACCCTGCTCCAAGGAACAACCGAGGCGGTCACGAGGGTGGGGGGCGCGCCCTCCGCCCCTGGGCGTGCCCCCCTACCTCGTGGGCCCCTTGTTGCTCCACCGACGTACTCCTTCCTCCTATATATACCTACGTACCCCCGTCCAATCAAAGACGGAGCCAAAAACCTAATTCCACCACCGCAACTTTCTGTATCCACGAGAACCCATCTTGGGGCCTGTTTCGGAGCTCCGCCGGAGGGGGCATCCACCATGGAGGGCTTCTACATCAACACCATAGCCTCTCCGATGAAGTGTGAGTAGTTTACTTCAGACCTTCGGGTCCATAGCTAGTAGCTAGATGGCTTCTTCTCTCTTTTTGGATCTCAATACAATGCTCTCCCCCTCTCTCATGGAGATCTATCCGATGTAATCTTCTTTTTTGCGGTGTGTTTGTTGAGACCGATGAATTGTGGGTTTATGATCCAGCTTATCTATGAATAATATTTGAATCTTCTCTGAATTCTTTTATGTATGATTGAGTTAACTTTGCAAGTCTCTTCGAATTATCCGTTTGGTTTGGCCAACTAGATTGGTAGTTCTTGCAATGGGAGAAGTGTTTAGCTTTGGGTTCAATCTTGCGGTGTCCTTTCCCAGTGACAGCAGGGGCAGCAAGGCACGTATTGTATTGTTGCCATCGAGGATAACAAGATGGTTTTTTATCATATTGCATGAATTTATCCCTCTACATAATGTCATCTTGCTTAAGGCGTTACTCTGTTTTTAACTTAATACTCTAGATGCATGCTGGATAGCGGTCGATGAGTGGAGTAATAGTAGTAGATGCAGAATCGTTTCAATCTACTTGTCTCGGATGTGATGCCTATATACATGATCATACCTAGATAACGTCATAATTATTCGCTTTTCTATCAATTGCTCAACAGTAATTTGTTCACCCACCGTAGAATACTTATGCTCTTGAGAGAAGCCACTAGTGAAACCTATGGCCCCCGGGTCTATTCTCATCATATCAATCTCCATAACTTTATTACTTGCTTTGTTTTTACTTTGCCTTTTACTTTTCACTTTGCATCTTTATATCAAAAATACCAAAAAATATTATTTATCATCTCTATCAGATCTCACTCTCGTAAGTGACTGTGAACGGATTGACAACCCCTAATCGTGTTGGTTGCGAGGAGCTATCGTTTTGTGTAGGTACGAGGGACTTGTGCGTGGTCTCCTACTGGATTGATACCTTGGTTCTCAAAAACTAAGGGAAATACTTAATCATCCTCTCCACTTCGGGGAAGTCCAACGCAGTGCTCAAGAGGTAGCCGAGATCATCATGGAACATGTGGGAGCCAACATGGGTATCCAGATCCCGTGGTTGGTTATTGGCCAGAGAGCTGTCTCGGTCATGTCTGCATGATTCCCGAACCCATAGGGTCTACACACTGCAGGTTCAATGATGCTAGGGTTATAAAGGAAGTTTGTATGTGGTTACCGAATGTTGTTCGGAGTCCCGAATGAGATCCGGACGTCACGAGGAGTTCCGGAATGGTCCAGAGGTAAAGATTTATATATGGGAAGTCCAGTTTCAGTCACTGGAATAGTTTTGGGGGTTATCGGTATTGTACCAGGACCACCGAAAGGTGTTCGGAGGTCCACCGGGTGGGGCCACCTGCCCCGGGGGACTTGATGGGCTGAATATGGGAGGGAACTAGCCCCTTGTGGGCTGGTGCGCCCCTCCCCAAGGGGCCAAGGCGCCTAGGGTTGAAAACCCTAGGGAAGGGGGCGCCTCCACCTTGCTTGGGGGGCAAGCCTCCCCTCCTGACCGCCGCCCCTCCCCTCTAGATGGGATCTCGAGGGGGCGGCCCCCTCTCCCCTTCCCCTATACATAGTGGGGGTGTTGGGGCTGCCAAGAACACGAGTTTCCCTCTCTCCTGGCGCAGCCCTACCCCTCTCCCTCCTCGTCTCTCGCAGTGCTTAGCGAAGCTCTGCTGGAGTGCCACGCTCCTCCATCACCACCACGCCGTTGTGCTGCTGCTGGACGGAGTCTTCCCCAACCTCTCCCTATCTCCTTGCTGGATCAAGGCACGGGAGACGTCACCGGGTTGCACGTGTGTTGAACCCGGAGGCACCGTTCTTCGGTGCTTAGATCGGATTCGGCCGCGATCTGAATCGCTTCGTGAACGACTCCACAAACCGCGTTCTTGTAACGCTTCCTGATACGTCTCCGTCATATCTATAATTTTTGATTGTTCCATGCCAATATTCTCCAACTTTTATATACTTTTGGCAACTTTTTATACTATTTTTTGGGACTAACATATTGATCCAGTGCCTAGTGCCAGTTCATGTGTGTCGCATGTTTTTTGTTTCGCAGAAACCCAATATCAAACGGAGTCCAAACAGGATAAAATGGACGGAGATTTCTCTTGGAATATTTATGATTTTTGGGAAGTGAAATCAACACGAAATGGTGTCCGGGGTGGTCACGAGGTAGGGGGCGCGCCCCTGACCCTCGTGATCCACCCGTAAGGCAGTTGACGCTTTTCTTTTGGTGCAAGAAAGCTAATTTTATGAGAAAGATCTGGGCAAAAAATTCACCCCAATCGGAGTTACGGATCTCCAGATATAAAGGAAACGGTGAAGGGGTAGAATCAGGAACGCAGAAACAGAGAGATAGATCCAATCTCGGAGGGGCTCTCGCCCCTCCCAAGCCATGGGAGCCAAGGACCAGAGGGGAAACCCTTCTCCCATCTAGGGAGGAGGTCAAGGAAGAAGAAGAAGAAGGGGGCCTCTCTCCCCCTTGCTTCCGGTGGCGCCGGAGCGCTGCCGGGGGCCATCATCATCACCGCGATCTTCACCAACACCGCCATCATCTTCACCAACATCTCCATCACCTTCCCCCTTCTATACCCAGCGGTCCACTCTCTCGCAACCCGTTGTACCCTCTACTTGAACATGGTGCTTTATGCTTCATATTATTTTCCAATGATGTGTTGCCATCCTATGCTGTCTGAGTAGATTTCCATTGTTCTATCGGTGATTGATGAATTGCTATGATTGGTTTGAGTTGCATATTTTATTATTGGTGTTGTCCTATTGTGACCTCCGTGCCGCACAAGAGTGAGGGATTCCCGCTGTAGGGTTTGCAATATGTTTATGATTTGCTTATGGTGGGTGGCGTGAGTGACAGAAGCACAGACCCGAGTAAGTATGTTGTTTGCGTATGGGATAAAAGGGGACTTGATACTTTAATGCTATGGTTGGGTTTTACCTTAATGAATCTTTAGTAGTTGCGGATGCTTGCTAGAGTTCCAATCATCAGTGCATATGATCCAAGTAGAAAAAGTATGTTAGCTTATGCCTCTCCCTCAAATTGAATTGCAATAGTGATTACCGGTGTCAGTTGCCTAGGGACAATTCCACAACTCCTACCACCACTTTTCCACACTCGCTATATTTACTTTAGTTGTGTCTTTATTTAAACAGCCCCTAGCTTTTATTTACTCGCTCTTTATTATCTTGCAAACCTTTCCTACAACTCCTACAAAGTACTTCTAGTTTCATACTTGTTCTAGGTAAAGCGAACGTCAAGCGTGCGTCTAGTCGTATCAGTGGCCGATAGGACTTGAGAGAGTATTTGTTCTACCTTTAGCTCCTCGTTGGGTTCGACACTCTTACTTATCGAAAGAGGCTACAACTATCCCGTATACTTGCGCGTTATCAAGACCTTTTTCTGGCGCCGTTGCCGGGGAGTCATAGCGTGGGGTGAATATTCTCGTGTGTGCTTGTTTGCTTTATCACTAAGTAATTTTTATTTGCTGTTCTAAGTTGTTCTCTATCTTTAGTTTTGGATATGGAACGCAAAATACCAAAAAAATTAGATGTACTTGCTACTCATGTAGATGGGGTAACTCCTAAAAACCCCGACTCTCATTATGCGAGGGATATTATGTACTACTTTGATAATCCTGAGAAAACCCCATTCAACTTTATAATGGGAGACACGTTGGATCAACGTGAATACTTTAGGGATTATCGCTCGACACAAAAAGGGAAACTATTATGGGATCAATTTATTATGTTGCGTTGGTATGCCTGGAATCTATGCTTGAGATATGATATTACTTGTTGCTCTAGGATGGAGGCTCCACACCTTCCCTTTTCATGCAAATTTAATGATAATGAAACCTTAGCTTCTTATGCTAATGGTATATGTCAGTGTCAAAACCAGCGGATCTCGGGTAGGGGGTCCCGAACTGTGCGTCTAGGCGGATGGTAACAGGAGACAAGGGACAGGATGTTTTTACCCAGGTTCGGGCCCTCTCGATGGAGGTAAAACCCTACTCCTGCTTGATTAATATTGATGATATGGGTAGTACAAGAGTAGATCTACCACAAGATCAGAGAGGCTAAACCCTAGAAGCTAGCCTATGGTATGATTGTTGTTCGTCCTACGGACTAAAACCCTCCGGTTTATATAGACACCGGAGAGGGCTAGGGTTACACAGACTCGGTTACAATGGGAGGAGATCTACATATCCGTATCGCCAAGCTTGCCTTCCACGCCAAGGAATGTCCCATCTAGACACGAGACGAAGTCTTCAATCTCGTATCTTCATAGTCCGGGAGTCCGGCCAAAGGTTATAGTCCGGTCATCCGGGCACCCCCTAATCCGGGACTCCCTCAGTAGCCCCTGAACCAGGCTTCAATGATGACGAGTCCGGCACGCAGATTTGTCTTCAGCATTGCAAGGCGGGTTCTTCTCCAAACTCCATATACCTGTTGAATAGTGTCCGGCTTCTGGTGAATGTTGTGCTCCTTGGCTTCTGTGCCCAATAATGGCCATCTTCCACTTGTCAAACGAATGCGAAAAGCCAGGGTGTTTTTTCATTTACCTCCCTAGCTGTGCAAATGAGCTCCCGAGGCTCATTTCGCGCTGTGGAAGAAGCTGTTCTGCCTCGTCCCCCGTTCTCAGGAGGGGTCGATATATCAAGTGGGCGGAGCCGAACTATGGCGCATCGCCGGGACCGGATATCTATCCGGAACCCCAAAGAAGGCATCTGAAGACTGGCCTTCAGAATGGTTTTATATAGAAGATGTCCCCTTGCCGGACCCTGTACGGATCGGCCTCCCTGAGTTCGATAATCCTCCTTTGAAGAAGCGCCTAAGCTGGCATCCACGGAGCCCTCAGAAGGAAAATGACAAGGACGTCCTTTACCTGATGAACCGGATAAGGTTGTTAGCTCATTCCGGACTGACCATGATCGAGGTCATGGCCACATGCATTATGCGGGGGGTGCAGCTGCTTCAGTACAGAGGCCACCCCATGTGGGATTTCAATGGGGAGGACGATGCCACCCGGTGCGGCCGCAAGGGGCCGGATTCAGCTGCCGCTCTAATGAAGATCTTGTCCGCTTTGTACAAGGGAGAAGAGGAGGAATTCCTCCGCGTCAACCCATGGGGCAGATTTTCTATGTACAATTCTCCAAGCTGGGTAAGCGAATACTTTCACTTTCCCATCCGTTTCATATTTCCATAGTTAAGTATTTAGTCTAGCAATTTCAACGCAGGAGCTACGCCAGGCTGTAAAGGAGATAAACAGCCGTCCTCCACAACCCGAGGACCCAGAACGGTCCTTCAACCTGGACTCCCAAGAGGACCCGGACTTATGTGTGGAGCTGATTGACGGGGTGTTTCATCAATTGAGCAAGGACAACGCCTTGGTGGCTGTCGGTGTCAAAACCGGCGGATCTCGGGTAGGGGTCCCGAACTGTGCGTCTAGGCGGATGTTAACAGGAGACAAGGGACACGATGTTTTTACCCAGGTTTGGGCCCTCTCGATGGAGGTAAAACCCTACTCCTGCTTGATTAATATTGATGATATGGGTAGTACAAGAGTAGATCTACCACGAGATCGGAGTGGCTAAACCCTAGAATTTAGCCTATGGTATGATTGTTGTTCGTCCTACGTACTAAAACTCTCTGGTTTATATAGACACCGGAGAGGGCTAGGGTTACACAGAGTCGGTTACAATGGGAGGAGATCTTCATATCGTATCGCCAAGCTTGCCTTCCACGCCAAGGAAAGTCCCATCCGGACACGGGACGGAGTCTTCAATCTTGTATCTTCATAGTCTGGGAGTCCGGCCAAAGGTCATAGTCCGGCCATCCGGACACCCCCTAATCCAGGACTCCCTCAGTAGCCCCTAAACCAGGCTTCAATGACGACGAGTCCGGCGCACAAGTTGTCTTCGGCATATCAAGGCGGGTTCCTCCTCCGAATATTTCATAGAAGATGTTTAACACCAGGGTAGTGTCCGGCTCTGCAAAATAAGTTCCACATTCCTTCGTAGAGAGAACAATATTTGTATCAATTGGATCTGCTGACGCATTCCGTGGCGTGACATCATGCCACAGCCAGGCTCTTTATTTATTTTATTGTTCCACCTCAGCGCGTTTAGCGAGGCGGTTTCCTTGCCACGTCTTGTCAAAGCAGAGATCGTGTCCCCTTATTCCGGGATTCTCATCAATACGGGTGTGGGTAACCCAACCGTGCCATTAACCGCGGCGCTTGGCGGATAAGCGAGTTTTATTAGGCCGGTGGGGGCTCGTAGTTTTAGCCGCCCATATAAGGGGATAAGAATCCGCCCCTTCCATTCACGCCCTCTTCCTACTCTGCTAATCCGTCCCTGCGCGCTCGAGCTCCAGCGCCCAAGCCCGCACTTCCCACCTCAACCTTGTCCAACCATGTCAGGAGCGGGAGGTAGATGGATGGCCTCCTCCGTCACGGAGTGACAAATCAAAAACCTGAGGGAGGCCGGATACTTGTCTAACGACATCGCGCACCAGCTCCCAGATGCAGGGCAACTCACTCCCACCCCCAGGCCCCATGAGAGGGTTGTTTTTCTTCCCCATTTCCTCCGCGGACTGGGTTTTCCTCTTCACCCGTTCGTCCGGGGGCTCATGTTCTACTACGGCCTGGACTTCCACGACCTGGCCCCGAAGATCATCCTTAATATCTCGGTGTTTATCGTCGTGTGCGAGGCCTTCTTCCGCATCCAGCCCCACTTTGGCCTATGGCTGAAGATCTTCAGCGTCAAGCCGAAGGTCGTGCAAGGCCGATAGGCAGAATGCGGAGGTGCCATGGTGGGCAAGATAGCCAACGTCACCTGGCTCGAGGGTGCCTTCGTGGAAACCATCAAAGGCTGGCAATCTGGGTGGTTTGATATTACCGAGCCGCGCGACCCTAAATGGGCAGCGGCCCCTGAATTTCGATCCGGCATCCCCACCCGGCTCACATCTTGGAAAGAGACGGGCCTGTCGTGGGGCAATCCGGAAGAGGTGACCGGACTCCAAACCTGCGTCCGAGACCTAGTAACCAAGAAGGTCAAGCTTGTCAACGTGGTCCAGGTCATGCTCTTCCGCTGGATCCTCCCGTGTCAACGACGGGACTTCAATTTGTGGGAGTTCGACCCGGCCCGGCACCAGACTCTATCCCGGCTCTTCGAAACGAAGCACGAGGACGCCTGGAAGGTGCTTTTCAAGAGTTCCGAGGTCTCCCCTCCTGTCACCGAAGATCGCGGGTTCTGTGCCAAATGTCAAGCCTCCGAAGTAAGCTTACCTTTAATCCCTTAGGGATACCCGAATTTCATAGTGTGACTTTATGTGGGATCTAAACTCCCGTTCCTTTGACAGGATTGGAAGAGGACATCCGGACAGTTTGGCTGTCCGACCCCTTTACCCGAAGTCCCAGTAGACGCACACTTAGCGAAGCTACTGGATCTGGCACCCCATGTGGTGCCAGAGAAGAAGGCCAAGGAGAAGGCCACGGGGACCCGAAGGAGTTCCCGGCGCCCGGTGTCGTCGGATTTGCTTGAGGGCTCCAACGCGCCCTCCGCCTCCGAAGATGAGGAGGAGGAAGAAGAAGATGCCTCTCCCCCTCCAGTGGGGGGAGGAAAGAAGAGAAAGGCCGCCCCAACTGGGGAAGCCGGAGGGTCCAAGAAGGGCAAACCCCTTTTGCCGGACTACGCCCCCGACGCCGAAGACGGCGAGGAGGACTGGCCTTCCAGGGTCAAGCCCCTGGCAAAATCGTAAGTGTCCGGCTACCCGAATGACTTATTGCACACTTTTATTATTTGATAGTGTCAGGACCCCGACTCAATGTCACATCGATCTAGCCGGTAACACCTCATATCACTTTGCGGCCTCACGCACGGTATCCCCACGGGTGTCGCCTTACCTTTGCCCGGGACCGTTTGCGCATTTTGGCTCACGTATATGATAGTGTCGCTAGCATCCATATGATAAAGAGCCCGGGCTGACATGGCTAGTCATAAACCCAAAGTGGCACAGACTTACAGGGACAGGCATCCATGACCCAGCATCGAACGTGTCGGTCATCAGCAAGTGGGTCCGGGCTGTAGCACTGGGCTAGCAGGACTCCGGTAAACCGGGCTGTAGCGGGCTAACAGGACTCCGGTACTCAATGCGTGACATTTCCCCGAAGGGACAGACACAGGAACGAAGAAGGACACATGCCGGCCAGCCTAAGTGTTCCGGAGCAGTAGCAAGCTACCATGGCTCGGTGGAAACACTAGGAGACATTTCCCCGTAAGAGAGGCTACTAAAGATAAACAACTAGATGGTCAGATCCCACACATACCAAGCATTTCAATAACATACACACAATATGCTCGATATGTGCAAATACAACATGGCATCACAACATGACTCTATGACTCAAGTAATCTATTCAATAGGCTCTGAGGAGCGAGATATTACAAACATGGGTCTCATGACCCAACATTCAGAGCATACAAATCAAGCACAAGCGGAAGCTATCATGTCTGAGTACAGACATCTATAAATGAAAAAGGCTGAGAAGCCTGACTATCTACCAAATCCTGCCGAGGCACAAGATCGTAGCTGAGGTAACAAGCTAAACGTCGAAGACCACGCGGAAATACTAGTGAGACTGAAGTCTCTCTGCAAAAACATAAAATAGGCAAACGTGAGTACAAATGTACCCAGCAAGACTTACATCAGAACTATCTACATATGCATCATTATCAACAAAGGGATGGTGGGGTTTAACTGCAGCAAGCCAGCTTTGACTCGGTGGCTATCCTGAACTACGACTGCGAGTAACTTTTTTGAGGTGGCGCACACGAGTCCACATATTCACCATATCAATACACCAATATGGATCCGCTCCCGTCTCCCTACGAGAACGCCATCCATAGCACTCACGCTTATCTTGCGTATTTTAGAGTATCCACTTTCACTTGTCTATGAACTGATATAAGCAACCCAGAAGTCCTTTTCCGCGGACACGGCTATTCGAATAGATTAGGTTAACCCTGCAGGGGTGTACTTCTTCACACACGCTCTCACCACTTACCGCCGTTTACACGACATGTACTCGGCAACCTTCAAGCGGAAGCCCAACGTGGGTGTCGGCCACGGCCTGCCTAAACACTCAAGTCTCTAGTCCAGGTTTATCGCCTATTCGGGTTCCATCCATGAGGAGATCCGGCCGGAGTTTCGCTCACAGCCCCAAACGATGTGAACAGGGTTCCCGAGACACCAAACGGGCGCCCGGTACACTGTGCCACGTGCCTACCGCATCACAGCCCACCCCTGCGGTCAGCGCTGCCCACGGCCTCCAGCATACTACAAACACCAGAAACTACTTGCAACTCCTGGACAGAGGACAAGGGTGATCAAGAAGCCGAGAGGGTCCATTGGTTTCAGGCCCAATGCGTGGTAGTAGCTGAATCATGGATCACAAACACAGAACTCAGTTCCTGAGGACGGCTGCAATGAGACAACCCACCATGTACTCCTACATGGCCTCTCACCGCTACCTTTATCAAATCGTGTTCACACACTTAGCTCACACACAGTAGGACATGTTCACACACCTCTGATTCATCCCCGATGAATCAGACCTGACTCAACTCTAAGCAGTAGCAGGCATGACAAACAAACATGAATGAGTAGGCACAACAGGGCTCAAACAACTCCTACTCATGCTAGTGGGTTTCATCTATTTACTGTGGAATGACAGGTCATGCAAAGGATAAAGGGGTTCAGCTACCGCAGCAAGTAACAAGTATATCGTTGTTGTCCTAATGCAGTAAAAGAGAGCAGAAGCGAGAGAGTAGGATTGTATCGGAATGAACAAGGGGGTTTGCTTGCCTGGCACTTCTGAAGATAGCATTGAGTCTTCATCAGTGTCAACGATCACATCATCGGTATCACGTCTATCGAGAGGGGACAAATACCGGCAACACAGAAGAGAACACAATCAATGCAATGCACAATATGATGCATGATCATGACATGGCAAAATGAATGTGTTTTGAGCTAATGTAACTAAAACCAGATTAAATGGAGTTGGTTTGAATCCAAGATTCAAATTCAAATTCCATATGTGGTTATTTAAATGTCATTCACTTCATTTGCCCTAAACAGTAGGGATAAGTTGTTCTAACATGCATGAAAATGGTACAGATGGATTCCTTGAATTTTTCTGATAATTTTTCATATATAAATTATTTAATTTGGAGTTACGGTTAATTTTCTATGATTTATTGAAGTTTTAGCTATTTTCTGAAATTAATAAATCATTTTTGATTTATTTTAATTCCAGAAAGGAATTATTGCGTCAGCACTAGGTCATGCTGACCTCAGCATAGTCAACAGGGGCTGGTCCGGGTCAAACCTGACCAGTGGGGCCCACTGGTCAGTGACACAGGTTAACAGGGGGGTTTATTTTAGTTTAATTAAGGATTAGGGCACTAGGGCCCACATGTCAGTGGCTCTGGGGTTAGATTAGGTGGTGATTAGCTTAAGCTAATCACCTGATGGCGGGGGCCCACCTGTCAGTGTCAGCAGAGGGGGGGTAGTTAAAATAAAATAACTAAACTAATTAACAGGGGGGGCTGGCCCCACCTGTCATCGACCCAGAGAGGGGGGGGGTGTGTCCCGCCGTGGTCAACGTGGTCAGACCCACCGGCGGCTTGACGCCGGCGAGGCCAGACGCGGTGGTGCGCGTCGGAAACCCACTACAGGGGCTCTTTTGGCGCGCAGGGAGCAGCTACGGGGAGAGGGTGGAGTGGCGCATCCAACGGTGGCGGTGGCGGAGGCTGGGGTGGCCGGAGCTGCCGGCAGCGACCTCTTTTGCGGCTGCCGGAGCTCGGGTGTTCGCGGGACCGGCGCTGCGGTGTGCAAACAAGACGGTGGTCGCGCTAGTTTTACTCTACGGAACGCAACGAGTGCAACGGACGCAGGCGTGGGACCAAAAGGTCACCGGAGCTTCACCGGCGACGAGCCCGTGCGGCGGAGCGTCTCGGCTCCGGTAGAGGGGGCGGCTAGAGCTCGAAATCGAGCTTGGGGTTAGGGGGAAACGGAGCAGGGACTCACGGGGATCGTGCAGGGAGGGTCAGCGAGCTCGGGGGCGCGCCGGAGTGGCCGAATTCGACGGAGAAGATCCTCGACGGCCGGCGAGGGGGAAAACGTCGGGGGCGGCGTTCCGGGGCTCTTCTGGTCGCATGAGACGACGAGGAGGACGAGGGAGGACTTGCGGAGCTCTGGGAGGCGTCGGGGAGGCGAGAGGGGGATGGTGGCCGCGGCGAACGGCGTCGGTGGCGACGGCTGTGTTCGGGTTCGGGCGAGAGAGAAAGAGCAGAGGGGCGGGGCCTCGAGGAAGAGTGAGAGGGGTCCGAGGGGCTGCGTGGCGTCGCGGGAGGGAACCAGGGGAGGAGGAGGCAGCCAGCCAGGGAGGAGGTGGCCGGGGCGCGTGGCCGCGCGCGCCGGGCGCGTGCCCGCGTCCTTCTGGCGAGGGAAGAAGACGACAGGGGGGGTAGCGGTGGCGGGCTGGGCCAGCGGGAGGAGCTGGACCGGGCAGGTAAGCAGGTAAGTGGCCCAGGTGGCCGTCTCCCTTTTTATTTTGCTCTGTTTTATTTTTTTTAATCATTGTTTTCTATTTGTTTCAATCTGTTTTGATTTAGTTCAAACACTAAATCATTTTTGTTTCTTCCAATAATTTTTGCAGGGACTGAAAGTAATATTCTAGAGCCCCTCACAAAATATCAGAATTATTGAAGCATTAAAAATATATATAACATATATTTGCTCCAACTCAAATACAATATATATTAGTTCAAAGATCCAAAATGACATGGAAAAATGTGCATCATCTCTGGTTACTGTTTCCAGCATTTTTCCAAAGATGATGAACATTTTTGAAAGCCACTTGGATTGACTGAAAATATTTTAGGTGAACCTGGTGAATTCTTAAAATGCTAGGGTTTGGACAATCCCCATTTCAACTTTCTGTAAAAGTAAACATGATGCATCACCAAAGGCTAGTACTAGTGCAATGCCAGAAGCTAGGGATGTGACAACTCACCCCCACTAAACAAGAATCTCGTCTCGAGATTCAAGCGTAGGGTAAGGTGAAAGGTAAACGCAACTAGTATAATCTTCACGATCCAGGTTGCACTTCATAGAAACGTTGATTCGATCACCATCTTTGTCTTGTCGTCTTGCTCTGAGAAATCCTGTCAACATGACATGGAGGGAAGAAGGAGACTCTAGAAGGGTCGATCTTCTCGAAGATCGAACAACTCAGGATTAACTCCCGGAATGTGACATCGCAACATCTCTCAAGCTGAGAGACGAAGCATACCTCTAGAGGGACAGAGTGGAGCAGGTGACGAGGTTCACTAGGTAGACA
>NC_041385.1:439963500-439969679 GCF_002162155.2 Triticum dicoccoides
CAATTCCAGACTTAAGAATGTGGTGATCGGTTGTCAACATAGCGAGGAGTTGAATTGCCATGACACCACGACGAAACATCCTGGAGAAGGGTGATTCGTAGATTATTATCTTAAGTGGCAAAAAGAATTACCTTTGATATAGAGATCACTGAGACTCTCTACATCAGCCGAAGGCAAATCACAGTAATCGATTGGCGGGGTCGGTAGAATGGCATACTCGGACTTGGATGATGTGGATTACCTTGTTGAAGACAACGTAATGGATGAATTTGCTTATCACCGGAGATGGAAGAGACCCGTGGTAGACTGGCACATTGGCGGTGCAAGCTGGGAACAAAATGCAAATGCTGGGAATGATTCTGGTAACTGGGGAAGAACCCAACAATAGAGAGTGAATTCACTGTTGGAGTGGTTATAGCATAACCGAGGAAATCTGGGGCAATCCCAGCTAGTGCCGATGATAAGACGTAGCGCTTGTGTGTGCTCTCAAGAACTTGATCATTTCCACAATCATCAAGGTTTTATCAACAACCGTGTCAAGGGTCCGGCAAAACAACTTGCTACCATGATGAATGATGATGGAGGATGTAGATGCAAAGAAAGATAACACCTTCTCAGATTTCATCTTAGCGAGGCCAAGGAAACAAAATCTGGATGATCGACCGAGAGACATTTAGCACTCCGCTTCTAATGTTCTCCTTGATGTGCTAGTGTAACCCATTCATATATATGGTTTGATATCTAGAACATCAAGTAAAAAGGTCGGACATCGAAACACAGAAATCCATAGGGGCAACTAGGGAGTAATCCTACGAAATCCCTATGGGGAGGTGGCCAACTTCCTCAAACAAGATATTATAATAACAGGTCTTCCGGCTGGGTGTGTTGGCCACGACATCCACTTTACCGGTTATCGAGGGACCAATATTATAGTTCTTGGAGAATGTTTCAACCATCATATCTGCCTGAGATTCAGATCTGGTTGGTGTCAGGATACCCCAGACTCATCAAGTCTGGAAAGAAAAATGAAAGTTTGCAACACAAATCGACGATATAATGTTGCGGGATTCTCGGGAGATGAACTACGATAGCAAGCTCCAAAACATGAGCTGGTTCTGCTACTAACATGTGAACACGTTGTCCCAGACAAGCATGACCACATAGTAGTCTTATAATAAAACACTACCGAGTTCAGGAGGGGGGAACCATCAACGAGGTATCGAAGTCTTGTGCATTACCATGGATTAACACTTAACTCCTTTTCTCGAACAAATCAGTCAGTGGCTTGGGGTGCTACGGAACACATATGGAATGGAGGTTGCAAGTCTCCGAACCACAGAATACTTTCGCACCTATACATGACTGATTTGGGATGATTCCAAAGAAACAACATTGACTTTCTCGAATCCACGGCGGCAACTAGCATCAGATGCACATGAATTAAAGGAAGTCACTACCTTCATCTAAACATATGCTTCATGAGCTAGCATGAACAAATGCTTTCAAAAGTTTCCAACACTAACTTATTGTCCAACAAAATCATGGAGGAGATAAAGGTGTTGTCAATGGGCTCAACAACAATTCATCCGGGTTTCCTTTTAAAAGGAATTCCATAGTTAAGTGAACAGGGTGATAGCATTGGTCAGACCAAATATGTAATGGTGTATGCTCGAGGGATCAACCACGAATAAGACAACATTACGAGCATCGTTGGTACTGATTTGATTTGACGATAGCCCACACTCAAATCAAAGGATTGATAAGACAATAGGTCCAGCAACTGATCACAGGGACCAATCGATGAAGATATCATCTTTCTTCAACACACACTACACAAGATTATCCCTTTGGAACGAACTAAGTCAGGCAAGCTTTTATCCTCCAACTCTCCAAGTTGTTGCCTAGCTTAACCAACTAGCTCAGGGATATCTAACACCGATTCTTGGAGAGAAGGTGGTTCACAAGAAACCAACTTGATCACGAGCTCAACATAACGGTCAGGTGACAACCCGGTAACACCTCCAAGAAGATATTTGGAAAGTCACGAACCACCGGTATGTTACTAAGCTCGAGAACAATCTTGCTTTTGAGGCAAGACGATATGATCAAATGAGTGAGGACTTGACAAGATCCTAACTCATCAATCGAAGGGTGCACCAGGAAATAAGGACTAGGTAGCACGATCAGTCTTAGAAGGATGATTCGAAAACCAACATACTAAGAATGAAATTATTATCCTTTAACTACCAAGCAACAGAGTTGCTAGCAGTATTGATTTCACACATCACAATTCATTTGTCGGTATTCCGGTTGCATCAACACGAGGGCCGAGGGATGAACAGTGATGGCAAGAAGTGTCACGGTACCAAGAGTTCATGGGATGGTGTGCAATTCCTATAACAATCTCGATATAAAATATGTAATACTCCAAGGTAGAGCAGAACAAAAGCTGAATTAGCAATTTGATCTGCGGAGCACAACTTCTTTGACTCAATCCTGGATATGGAAGAGGTACTGGAGTTTGTTTCTCCTAGTCATTATGCGATAGAATGGCTTGACGGACCACAAGAGTAATAGGCATCGATAAACGAACGCACGCATACTCTTGACTATCAATTGATAGACGAGGGTCAGAATGCAACTAAAGAGAACAACTCAAAGGAACATATAATTTTCTGAGTTGTGGATGCATGGTTTAGCATGTCGAACGAAGTTCAACATATTTCTTCCGGATAACCCATGCAGAAAGGTAGAACTGGCAGGGTCACGATTATGAATGGAGAACTCCTCAAGAGTACTCTAATTGTGATTCTTTTTTTGATCCAATAAACATCTGCCATAAGTAGTTCATGGTATTTGGAAGAAGAAGATACCACGGACTTCAAGGACTATCGCAAAGGTTACTAATATCCTAAAGGCACTAGCAATTACTATCAACATGAAGTAGGTAGAGTGAATCTCGGGTTCAGAACCCAGGAGTGGAATACCTACTACTAAGTAGCATCACGGGAAGCTTCCGAGAATAAAGGCCAGAATCTTCACACTAGGACACAAATCATGGCTAGACCACTAGATGATCCCCTAAGCACTTAGGGTCATAACAATAATTCCAACATATATGGCGAGGCAATAATTACCTCAACACACCGATTAGTGTGGTTAATCTGACCAAAAGCACATAGGAAACAGGAGGAAGGGATTTGCAAATGCATCCGACTATTTAGAAACCTGGGATGACTCGGACAGCATAACGGCTGTAAATGCTCAGAAAAGATTTGAGACATTCACAAAAATGGTGGCATAACCACTCAGAAGCACAATATCAAGGTCTCGAGATCAACAATTAACATACGGAAGTAGTAGGAACTGAACTGAGACTTAAATCCAACAATCTTATAAGTCTACTGATTCATAACACGTGATCCTAATAGAAAGAAGAGATAGCCTAGTTCTTAATCCCCGCAGGAAAGATAAGATGACTCAGATCAGAAGGGCATGAGGTATAAGGAGTAAAAAGAGCCTTACGTTCCATCCCACAATCAATTCCCTTATATAACTAAAGAATTTCTAGACTCAACTTCGACCAGTTTGGCTTGGTAATCCTACAGGCAGTCAAGCTCTGATACCAACGCTGTCAGGACCCCGACTCAATGTCACATCGATCTAGCCGGTAACACCTCATATCACTTTGCGGCCTCACGCACGGTATCCCCACGGGTGTCGCCTTACCTTTGCCCGGGACCGTTTGCGCATTTTGGCTCACGTATATGATAGTGTCGCTAGCATCCATATGATAAAGAGCCCGGGCTGACATGGCTAGTCATAAACCCAAAGTGGCACAGACTTACAGGGACAGGCATCCATGACCCAGCATCGAACGTGTCGGTCATCAGCAAGTGGGTCCGGGCTGTAGCACTGGGCTAGCAGGACTCCGGTAAACCGGGCTGTAGCGGGCTAACAGGACTTCGGTACTCAATGCGTGACATTTCCCCGAAGGGACAGACACAGGAACGAAGAAGGACACATGCCGGCCAGCCTAAGTGTTCCAGAGCAGTAGCAAGCTACCGTGGCTCAGCGGTAACACTAGGAGACATTTCCCGGTAAGAGAGGCTACTAAAGATAAACAACTAGATGGTCAGATCCCACACATACCAAGCATTTCAATAGCATACACACAATATGCTCGATATGTGCAAATACAACATGGCATCACAACATGACTCTACGACTCAAGTAATTTATTCATTAGGCTCCGAGGAGCGAGATATTACAAACATGGGTCTCATGACCCAACAATCAGAGCATACAAATCAAAGCACAAGCGGAAGCTATCATGTCTGAGTACAGACATCTATAAATGAAAAAGGCTGAGAAGCCTGACTATCTACCAGATCCTGCCGAGGGCACAAGATCGTAGCTGAGGTATCAAGCTAAACGTCGAAGTCCACGTGGAACTACTAGTGAGACTGAAGTCTCTCTGCAAAACATAAAATAGGCAAACGTGAGTACAAATGTACCCAGCAAGACTTACATCAGAACTATCTACATATGCATCGTTATCAACAAAGGGGATGGTGGGGTTTAACTGCAGCAAGCCAGCTTTGACTCGGTGGCTATCCTAAACTACGACTGCAAGCGACTCTTTTGAGGTGGCGCACACGAGTCCACATATTCACCATATCAATACACCACTATGGATCCGCTCCCATCTCCCTACGAGAACGCCATCCATAGCACTCACGCTTATCTTGCGTATTTTAGAGTATCCACTTTCACTTGTCTATGAACTGATATAAGCAACCCAGAAGTCCTTTTCCGCGGACACGGCTATTCGAATAGATTAGGTTAACCCTGCAGGGGTGTACTTCTTCACACACGCTCTCACCACTTACCGCCGTTTACACGACATGTACTCGGCAACCTTCAAGCGGAAGCCCAACGTGGGTGTCGGCCACGGCCTGCCTAAACACTCAAGTCTCTAGTCCAGGTTTATCGCCTATTCGGGTTCCATCCATGAGGAGATCCGGCCGGAGTTTCGCTCACAGCCCCAAACGATGTGAACAGGGTTCCCGAGACACCAAACGGGCGCCCGGTACACCGTGCCACGTGCCTACCGCATCACAGCCCACCCCTGCGGTCAGCGCTGCCCACGGCCTCCAGCATACTACAAACACCAGAAACTACTTGCAACTCCTGGACAGAGGACAAGGGTGATCAAAAAGCCGAGAGGGTCCATTGGTTTCGGGCCCAATGCGTGGTAGTAGCTGAATCATGGATCACAAACACAGAACTCAGTTCCTGAGGACGGCTGCAATGAGACAACCCACCATGTACTCCTACATGGCCTCTCACCGCTACCTTTATCAAATCGTGTTCACACACTTAGCTCACACACAGTAGGACATGTTCACACACCTCTGATTCATCCCCGATGAATCAGACCTGACTCAACTCTAAGCAGTAGCAGGCATGACAAACAAACATGAATGAGTAGGCACAACAGGGCTCAAACAACTCCTACTCATGCTAGTGGGTTTCATCTATTTACTGTGGAATGACAGGTCATGCAAAGGATAAAGGGGTTCAGCTACCGCAGCAAGTAACAAGTATATCGTTGTTGTCCTAATGCAGTAAAAGAGAGCAGAAGCGAGAGAGTAGGATTGTATCGGAATGAACAAGGGGGTTTGCTTGCCTGGCACTTTTGAAGATAGCATTGAGTCTTCATCAGTGTCAACGATCACATCATCGGTATCACGTCTATCGAGAGGGAACAAATACCGGCAATACAGAAAGGAACACAATCAATGCAATGCACAATATGATGCATGATCATGACATGGCAAAATGAATGTGTGTTGGGCTAATGCAACTAAAACCAGATTAAATGGAGTTGGTTTGAATCCAAGATTCAAATTCAAACTCCATATGTGGTTATTTAAATGTCATTCACTTCATTTGCCCTAAACAGTAGTGATAAGTTGTTCTAACATGCATGAAAATGGTACAGATGGATTCCTTGAATTTTTCTGATAATTTTTCATATATAAATTATTTAATTTGGAGTTACGGTTAATTTTCTATGATTTATTGAAGTTTTAGCTATTTTCTGAAATTAATAAATCATTTTTGATTTATTTTAATTCCAGAAAGGAATTATTGCGTCAGCACTAGGTCATGCT